>NW_026115692.1:127500-395000 GCF_001640805.2 Lates calcarifer | reverse complement strand
AAAAACCACCAACCAACATCATCCAGCTGCTGAGGAGAAAACAAACAGGAACCACAGCCAGAAGGGGACCGGGGTTCAGAATGAAGACAGTGTAGCTGGATCATTCCTGTCCAATTCAGTTTTAATCTGCAGCAGTAAATATCAAGAACCACCAAAGAAGACAGACAGGTGAACGGACTGCGGACTCTGACGTCTTTGTACAAAAAAAACAAAAAAACAACACATGACGACAAAAGCATCTCAACTCAAAGGTCTACTTCATGGCTTCTTCTCTGGCTTTTGACCACATCACGCAGTCATCATCAGCAGGTGGAGTTTGCACAGTTGCTGTGGAAATGTCGGCTGAGCTGACTCAGTGTGAAAGCTCCTGAGCAAACACATGTAAGATGACGAGTCAAGAACAGACGGCTGAGCTCGACACAGAGGACGTCTGTTGATCAGGAATTCAATCAGAGCTGTGACTAATGATTGTTAAGATCATCAATCAGTCTGTTGATTAGTTTTATCTGATATTCTATTGATTGTTTGGTTTTTACCACTCTAGCTGCAGCATCTTTTATCTACAGTGTCCCACAGGGATCACATCTGGGCCCGCTCTGCAGAATCTGAAATCTCTCTACACTGATGACACTCTGCTGTTTCTCTACGACACTCTGCTGTTTCTCTATGGAGACAGACATAAACCAGAACCATATCTTTTAATTTAACAGTAACGGAAGCTGAAGCTCAGATCCTGTTCCACATCATTACTCAAATGTCATTAAACAACTCATCCAACACGTCAAACTCAGTGTAAAAAACATCTTTGGATCCCAAACCTCAATGTCAGGCTCCATGTTAAATCAGTCTGGTTCAGCCTCACTGCAGCCTGAAGATGTTATATAGAAATAGTTATAGATAAATACATTTCAGAGGGCAAAAATCAGAGACTGTATTTAAAGATGGCTGACACATCTCCACTTTCTCCCACTGGACAAAAATAAAGCCACAATATCAATAACAAATTCAAACCAAAGTGATCAGTAAGATGTACATCAGAGTGATCAGAACAACTGAAACCATCATCAGGAAAAATGTTTTGATATTTTTTATGTTGCCTCATTCACTAACATATGGAGAGGGCTTGAAGGGGCTTATGAGCTGTTGTACTGCAGCCACCCTCCAGGGGGCGACAGAGCTGCCATCGGAGCTGTCATGGTGGCCCTCTTTAAACACAGTCACTGCTGGAAACAGACAAGTTTTTTACTTCACACAATCAATTATAAAATACATCAGTGATCAAGTTTCCTGTTGAGCAGCTTATTGATTAATTGACTGATCTTTTTAGCGCTTCTTTAAACCTGATGATGATCCTGAGCTCTGACATCACACTGCTCCATGACCAATGAAAATCAACCTTTAAAAACGGACTGTGCTGATCAATAAAAGCTCTTAACCTGAAAGGATCTGACTGATTTAACAGTTGATTCCACAGATGAATTTTTATCTGCTCATACAGTCGAACCTCAGATTGTTCTGCTCCCACAGGAGGAAGGTTCATCTGACAGGGAGTTAAATCAGGTGCTGATAATCTGATCGATCGCAGACGAGATGCTCCGCTCTGATGTTGTTTTGGTTCCTTTAGTTTCATCGACACCAAACAAAACAATAAAAAAACACAACAAGGTGACAGGTGGTGACTAACAAAATGAGTCTGTCAGAGTTCAGTGTGTCCATGCTTGCAGTCAGATAGTTCAAACAAGGCAGTGCAAAAACATCCTCCTCCTCCTCCTCACTCTCAGTCAGTAGTCGACCCCCTCCCCAGGAGGAGGAGGAGGATGAAGAGTCTGTTGTTGAAGCTAAGCAGAGTTGAGATACTCCAGAGCAACTTCATAACAGAACTTATACTGTTCCTGCAGGGACACAGAAACACACGTCAGCATCATGTTCTACATATCATCTCAATATATCAGCAATCAAAATTCTTAATAATTATATATATAATTTTAACAAAATAACAACACTTTAATTATTCATTTGAATTAACAAAATTATAGAAAACTGAGTAATTAATTAATACAATATTAACATGATGAGAAATAAAAATATAAATTACTTTTAATATTAATTAAGTAATTATAGAAAAGGAAATGTATTGATCAATATTAATAAAAACTACTACTGATAACAAATATCAGAATTCTAATAACAGACATAATTAACAGAAATATAGAAAAAAAGTGAGGTTATGGAAGATTATTAACGCCAAAACAAAAACAAATAAAACAAAGAAAAACTTTTATTCAATAAACTCTGAGTCTGTTATTTCACTTTATTTAATTTGATTTAAATAAGTAAATCTTCTCTTGAGGACCAGAACAATCAGAGTTAATCAATAATCAGAGTGATTGATCAGTGAGTGTTTGTTGTTATTTACCAGCAGGTCCACCATGTTTGGTTTGTTGTTTCTCAGTGTTTTAACGGCATGAAAGACGTCGACACAGCGCTGCTGTCGCAACATCTCACACACTATACTGATACTGCAGAACACACCACTGCGACCGCCGCCATTACTGGGGGGGAAGAGATATAAAATTTTGTGTTATTCCACTTTTCACCACTAGATGGAGACAAATCATAAAAACTGTCAGCTCAGACTGTGTAGTATCAGTAGTACTCTGCTGCAGTACATTAGCAGTAGTAGTATGTGTGGTTGTAGTGCTGTGTAGCATACTGTGTTGTGTACTGTGTGTGTGTTCATACAGGCAGTGGACCACGGTGCGTCCCTCGCCGCCATCATACTCCTCCTGCCATTTGTCCACCTGGTGGACCAGTTTGAGGAAGGAGCGCTTGGAGATGGGCGTGTCCCGGTACATTGGCCAGCCCAGGAACTGGAACTGCTGCACCATGCGGTACCCATCCTGCGGCTGGGGGGGACAGGGAGGACAGGGGGTTCAAAACAAGCTCACCCTAAACTGGGAGAGAGTGGGTGAAATGAAATGTACCCCAAACTTATGTAGGGTAAGAGGCGCTGAAAGGTTGATTAAATCAAATACACCATAAACTAAACTCTGAGAGGAAGGAGGGAGGGACTGAAAGGAGACGAGAAAGAAGGAGGTATGGAAAGGAAAAAAGGAAGTAAATAATGAAGGAGTGAAGTGAAGGGCGACAAAGATGGAAGAAAAACATATCCTAACATAAATGTAGGAGGAGGAGAAAGTCTTTAAATCAAACACACTGAAATCTAAATCCAACCTGCTGCAGCAAGGCGGGTGGAGAGAGGAGTCTGGATCAAACTCAGCAGAAATATTTTGTTAGACACAGGGAGGAAATGAGGCACAAATCAAAAACAGCTAAAACTAAACTCAGCCTGACAGGGAGGTGAAGAGGTTTAAATCAAACACATTCTGATCTAAATTTGGTGAAACAGGAGAGAAAATGGAGGTTTGGATCAAACACCAGCACAGCTCAACTTCATCACACAGAAACACACCCTGAATACCTGAGGGCAGAAAGGGGGTCAAAATCAAACAACCCCAGGCTGAAAGAAGTGGGTCTTATTATGCTAACACTGTTAACACTGTCAGCTAACACTCCTGTACATCATCAATCAATAATAACAACCTGTTATAAGATAATATAAATGTACTTTGTGAGGGAAATTACAGCAGCAGAGACAGCAACAAAAGATAACAACAACAAAATGAGAAATACTAAGAAAGACGTAAAAATATAGACTCAGACTGTCGACTCTTCTGTCTGCTTCTCTCTGAATCTTTGTGCTTTGTGGTTTTTCCAAACATCGGATAATATTTCTTCAATTAGACATAGTGAGGGCATCATGCTAGCTCCAACAGTGAATAACTACAAAGGGACAAGGCTTAGCTAAGGGTCAATTAGCAACATCTACTAATGGTAGAGGACAGCAGTCTGTTTTAGTAATACCAACTACTGGTATTTCCTGCTGTCAGTTAACATCACACAGCCAAACAGCTAGGCTAACAACAGCTAAGAGCAGTGTAAAATACACAGTGTAGCAGGAGTTACCAGTGTCCTTTAATCAGTCTGTTTTTGGCTCCATTTTCCTCAGTGTTTCAGTGAAACGTTAACCGTAGAGGGAAGTGACAGAGAGTAAAACAAACGCACCCTGGCTGTGTTGTAGATCCTGAAGATGCGACTGATCACGTCCTCCTCCAGATCTGCAGAGACAAATTCCACCTGCAAGGAGCCGAGGCGATGGAGGCCGTTCTCTGGCCAGTACTGAGGACACAGCTGAGACACAGGGACATTATTGATCTGCTCGTTATCAATACTCCACCTGATTTTGTGTGTGCGTGTGTGTGTGTACCTGTGCTGGGTCCACGTCATTCAGCATGACGATGGATGTGCAGTGGTAGTCGAGGACCAGACGCCAGAAGTCTTTCACCGTGTTGGGCAGAGGATGCTGGGTAACAATAAACGCCGACGGCTGCTTGTAGCTCTGCAACAGCAACACGCCATATATGGTGCGGTCAGATGGCAGGAAGTGACATCACATGGTTGAACAGTGACAACAAGCAGGTTGTGATATTTTTCTTTCTCTGAGTTTTTTACTGTGAAGGAGCTCTGAGCTGACATTTCCATTACACACACTCTGTGGTCAGGTGTTTGGTAGGTTTCCATGGTAAATGAGTTGTTTATTAGTAAAATGGTAGGGTAGGACTGTGTCTGTGTGTGACTGAACCATCCATTAACCCACAAAGATGCTGAGACAGCTGTCTGTCTCTGCCCAGTACAAACCAAAGGCCTCTCTCTCTCTCTCTCTCTCTCTCTCTCTCTCTCTCTCTTTTAAAGGGACAGTGGTGTAGCACAAACATCTGGACCACTTTCACACCTGTACACACACTGTAACCACCCTACAGTCTGCCCCAGTCTTCAGCTCTTCATTAGACCTTGGACCTAAATCAAAGGTGGAGAGACATTGAACTCTGGCTCCACCCACCCAAAAACCGACCTGAAGATCATGTGAGGCGAGAGAGAGAGCGTGTGTGTGAGTGAGTGAGTGTGTGTGTGTGTGTGTGTGTGTGTGTGTGTGTGTGTGTGTGTGTGAGACGTACATCCATGAGCGCAGCATTGATGTAGTTGGAGCTCTCTCCATCGATGGTGATGAGGAATGGCAGACAGCGGTCTGGAGGCAGCACGTCCATGCAGCGGTTCTTCTCGTGGTTTCTGGGCAACAGGGCGATGCTGCAGTCCTCCACCCGCAGTGTCGGCGTCACCATGTTCAGAGTCTGAGCACACAGATCCATACAGATCAATATTAATAAGTACATCCACCAATACCAATACATCGATCAATAACTGATTACCCTGAACTCCTCTTTGATCTGACTGGAGTTGGTCTGAGGATCCAGTCGGTTCATCTCGTAATAAACCGACCGCAGTTGATTGGCCGGAATCGCAGTGTCGCCGCAAAGACACGCCTCCAAGATGGCGTCATGGATGAAGACGTACTGCTCCTGGTGGAGACGGAGGAGAGAGGTCTTTACAAAGATGGTCCTCACCCCCCCCCCGTTAGCTTTGATTGACAGGAGGCTGAAATGTCACTTAATAAATGATTTATGTCAACACAGGAGGAGGAGGAGGAGGACAGAGAAGGTCATCACTTCGTCCACATCTGTCACTTCTGTTAGTTGGAGTCTTTAAGAAGCTGCAGCAACAATAACAACGGTCTGATCTGAGTCCGATTAAATTCAGATTCTCCTCAGATTCATGAAAAGTCAAACTTCACTCATCTGGGATTTTAACATCAGACTGACCGGATGTCACACTGTTTCTGCAGCTTCTTATCACTTTGTTTTAGTCACTTACAAGTTTAATGATTCTAACTGAATATATTTGATTTTTTATGATTCCTCAAATTTTGACTCATCTCACAATTTAATCTCAGCATCTGTTTTAGTGTCTCTGAATCTAATTTCTCTCATGTTTCTCTTAGTTATTCTCAAGACTCGGGAGGAGCTGTGGAGGCAGTGACACAGAATATATGATAAAATTACTACATACAGTGTTGTCCTATAGTCTCAGGTCACCATTAGATATGTTGTTTTAGTGATGCTATACTGATCATATATGATTATTTCTCAGTCTCTTTATTAGAATACAACCAGATAATACAGGAGATGTGTGGAAGTTATTAACAAACAGAGCAAATCCAGCAAATACAGGCTGAAGTGTAAAGTATTAGTATGAGCTCCCCTTACACTGGAGCCTAAGCAGGAACCTGGCTCTCTTAAACCTAAATGGAATGGAACCGTAATCAATGTCATTGACAACACCTGGAATTATCAGAATGACTGACGTGAAGTTCTGTTACACCAGGTTTGTGTTTGAGTATTACACACACATGTTGTATGAGCGTAACTCATTAGAAATTTGTTAATATGAGATGTTCAATCACATTATCAAGTTTCAAAATGCCAAAGATCAATGAATCTGACAGAAACATTAAATCATAATTTTGTGAAATAAAAGACAGATTAAATCTACAGAAGGAGAGGAACTGAAAGAAGCCTGGTATAATATACCAATGTGTGTGTTATGTGTATATACACATACATAATATACCACATCCTCAGAAGAGTTCAAGATGTGTTTAGTACCGAGGGAGGTCACACTGAATACTGACTTTCTGTCTGTAGACACCATTTTGTTCTTTTTATAATTCTGTGTACATGTTTCCTGTAAGAGACAAAACATGAATATAAATGGTCAATAAAACTTTGCAGAAGACTTCTGCACAGGACTGTACATAAAACTTTATAAAACATTCTCTGCCTCCACAGCTCCTCCTGGTGTTAACCTGTGATCTGTATCCAGGTAATAAACCACCTGCTGGTTCTCCTCTCTGAGCTCAGATCTGTCTGAGCCTGTTTGGTTTCCTGAAGCTGCAGAGATTTGAATCTAACATTTCTACCAGTCACTGTAACTGTCAGAGCCTCTGTCTTCATGTTTTCATCTGATGACAGGTCAGAGGTCAGAGGTCAGGGGGGACGATGGTGTAGAGTCTCTGATTCAGGATCTTGTTTTTATTATTGCTTCATCCATTGTTTGTCTTTTTCTGACACTCCCAGTCGAGTGTGTAGATGATGTGTGTGTGTGTGTTACCTCGGTCTGGACCATGTTAACCCTTCGTGCTCTCAGCTCTCGGACACAGTTGTAGATGTCGACTACGCCCTCTCTCTCCGCCATGTCCAGCATGATGTCGATCACTATAAAGCAACCTGTACGCCCCGCCCCCGCACTGACAGACAGACACACATACAAACACACACACACACTCAGTGAAGCAGCTGTAACACTCATCAGACTGTAAACACCTGAGTGGAGCAGCATTCAGGTGTGTGTACCTGCAGTGGACGACGGTGGGTCCGGCGGTGGGCGGGGTTTTGGCCTTGACACGGCGGATGAAGCCGAGCAGGCCAGTGGCGTGGAGCGGGACGCCATGATCAGGCCAACCAGTGAAGTGGAACTGACGGATCTCCCTGATCTCAGCCACGCCCCTCTGAGACACAGACACAGGTGAAACCACCAAGGTTTACCTGAGGACCTCACTGAGGGGACACGCCCCCCTCCCCCACAGATGTGTATCTGTGTGTGTGTGTGTGTGTGTGTGTGTTACCTTCTCCACGGCGAAGGTCCGGATCACGTACTCCGACAGCAGCTGAGTCTCGATCAGCGTCACCTTCATGTCGCCATAGATCTCTGTGTCGTCGGGCCAGTACTTACAACACTTCACCTGCGCATACACACACACACACACACACACACACACACACACACACTGGTTTACTGCTGAACATTAACGTCAGGCAGAATAAATTGACTCGTTAATTAAACAGAAACATAAACAGAACAAAAGCAGCTGATATAAAAACCTCATCAGAGGCTCCGCCCCCCCACCCCCCTCCCCCATTAACAGCTAATTACTGCAGAGCTAATCGCACTGTCGCCACAGCAACAAGATGACACAGAGTGGGGGTGGGGTGGAGGTGGCGGGGGTGAGAGAAGAGGAAGTGAGGCTTAAGTGACGGCGGGAGATAATCAGCCCGATCTATCCCAGAATCCCCCTCTGCGGCTCTCCTGCAGAGACAAAGCAGGTCCCAGTTGCATTCTGGGTAATAAGAGCTGGGACGGGGAGAACACCGCCAGGTGTGTGTGTGATCTCAGGTTAAATCTTTCAGTTTGAGGAGGAGAGGACATCTGAGGAGTTCAGCTGCTCTGCATATCGCTGAGCGCTAACTGACGCATCAGGTCCCGGTGAGCCTCTCTCGCCTGTCTGGTAACCATGGTAACCAGGGTTAGAACCTGATACAGGTTTTCCACAGGTTTCTTTATAACCTCTACTAACTTTAGGAGAAGTGCTGATCTGTCCTGACGAGGGATGGGACAATATATGATTTTGATCTTGATCGTAGTGAAGTTCCATCATCAGGATCATCGTTAAAACAACCTGTCTAACCAACACCTGTCACCTGAAGTTAACTCAGGTCCAACATCCTCCAATCTGAGCTCCCATCTCCATCACATCCAGCTCTGTTTACTGAACTCCAGGTAAAATTAACCATCGTTTCTGTCAGTTACTGAACGTACAGTGTTGGTTCAGTTTTACTAACGCTGATGTTTATCTGAATGTTTGTTACGTTACGATGCTGTTTAGCTATATAGCTAAGCCTAGCCAGGTAACATTAACTATGAAGCTAAACATTAGCTAACATTAGCAAGGTAACATTAGCTATGTAGCTAAACAGCAGATAGCTATGTCAAACTGAACTGTAAACTGATTCCGGCCATCTTAACAGTTTAAAGCAGATTTTCCAACAAGTTCTCCAACTCATTCAACCACAATGGTCGTTTGTTCCTAAACTTAAATATGACTAAGAAGACTGTTTCCTAAAGTAGTGCCCCTTCAGGTGGCAGGATGTATTGCATTGTGGCAGTAAGCCAACAGGTGTACCAGAGCTTTGTCATCAAAGTAACAATAATAAACATGTGGTTAACATAACTGAAGGGTTTCTGTTTGGTAAGGTTTAGGAAAAGATGGTAGTTTTGGCTTAAACAGCTTGTCAGAGAAAGATCAATAACCATCAGGTTTTAAACAGGAAATGAGTCTCATGCTTGTTTGACCTGTCCACCCCAACCACCTTCTACTCTGGACGTTTTTATCATTTAAACAACATGCACTTAATACATGTCATAATTACTACGGCCACTAGGTGTCACCTAACAAGAAGACTATACTGTGGGTCATGACAACATGCTGCACAAACAACGTGTGTGGTTGTTTTTTTACAGGACAGTCTCATATTTTCATGGTTATCACAATAATATAGTGAATCACAATTATTTCAGGATAATCGTCACATGAAGTCACAGGTCACATGGCCATCTTGGCTCTCTGTTATCTCCACAGTTAGCCTCATTCAGACATTACCAACACCTCTAAGTCACCTGTCTTTAGGTTGTATTTATTTTAAATTTATTCTAAACCACAAGAGGACCAACAAAGAGGAAAGACGTGAGAGATGCACTCTGGGAAATAATGTCCCAAACTTCATCAGAGAGGAAACAACCAGATGGCCTCAACAATCAAGAGTGTGTGCACGACTCACCCGCCCCACCTCCACCAGGTTGGTTACCATGACGATGGCGGCAGTGTTCTCCTGCCAGACCATCCGCCAGAAATCGTACACCGTCTCCTGCATCGGTCCTAACACACACACACACACACACACACAGAGTAAACTTCATATTAGACAGCAGGCGACACCAGAACTGTACATGAATTATAATGACTCTTTTAATTAATTCAAATTAAGTGCACATACACAAACACACACACACACACTCACACAAACACACACACAGAAAATGTTTTTAATCACTGTTGACAGTCTGTGTTTTGACGAGCTAATTAGTTCATGCTAATCCATTCCTGTCCTCAAGTGTTTTACAGCGAGAATCTGCTGCACACACACACACACACACACACACACAGTCACTCACACACACACACACACACTCCATATTCATGCTCACACACTGACATGTTTGCACAAACAGAGGAGGACGAATGATTTCTACCTGGACATCTGAGTGTGTGTGTGTGTGTAGATTAGCACACACACTGTCAGATAAAAAGTTCAGTTCTGGGTGATTTGGCGACCCCTGTGGTAAGAGGTGGTTTTACAATAAGCTCCAGACTTCTATTGAAAAACGACTAATTTAACTTTTCCCTTCATCTACACTGTTAACACGAACGATGTGGTCAGAATCACTGCTGTCTGTGTAAGAGGTAGACAGCTGCTTTAAACAGGTTCCTGTCTGTATGTTCTCAGGTTTTCATTACACAGTAAACATGTATATGCGTGAACAGATGTTGCTCCTGTTGCTACAAGCTACAGCTGGACCTCTGTGTGTTATTGCCCTGTTTCTGTTCACATTCAGTCAAACAGTCTCCACTAACAGCAGATGAACTCTCTATGATCAGCTCCTGGTGTCAGTGCATCAGTGGATGTTCAGATAATTCTCTCAGTGTTTCACTGTGAGACTGAAGGAAAGTTAAAAACAGGAGGGTCAGGTGTGACACAGGTAGGAGGAGGAGTTCTGTAGCTAAGCTAGGCTAGGCTAAATTGTTTATCACCGCAGTGTGTGTTTGGGTCCTTACCCTGCGTGGCAATGTAGTGGTTGGGTCGGTGGTATCCCTGCGTGAAGAGAACAGAACAGAGGTCAGATATCCCACAATGCCTCACTGTTCAGGATAAACATCTGAGACCAGCAGCAGCAGCAGCAGTGAGGACTGAAGCACCTCAATCAATAATCAATATTTTAGCTAAGTTTGGAGCTACAGGTTTTTACGTCAATGTGGATTCATCTGAAAACTGAAACTTTATTTATAACGTCAGTCTGTGACAAATAATCAGAGTTTAACTTCATGAGATTCAATAAAGATTCAAGAGGATTCAGATCTGAGGATCAGGATCCACAACCTGAACCAGAACCTGAACCTGATCCGAAAGCTGATTATAACTAGAGCTGAACTGAACTTGAACTTGATCCTGAATCTGATTCTAACCTGAACCTTCAAACAGTCCTTTGATGTCCTGTGGACATTGGGGGTGTTCTGAACTGGGTCAAGGATCTGAGGAGTCAGGACGTTCCAGTGTGAGGTGAGATTCAATATAAAATATTAATGACAAAAACACAACGAAGAGGCACGGAGAGGTGAGAGGGGGAGCTATGCGGCTTTGTCTGGTCTCAGGGACTCAGGGGGTCTCATCATCTGAGGCCAAATTGTCCTCACACTGCTATGGTCCCCACAAACACCTGTCCTCTCTGACCATCAGCTGGACGTTTGTTAACAGAGTCGACCCTGACTGCTGACGGCCATCACCATGGAAACATTGACCGTTAAAGAAGAAACAGTCAGAAAGTGTGTGTGTGTGTGTGTGTGTGTGTGTATGTTACTCACGTCGACGTAGTTGGCGTTGATGTAGTCGGAGCTGCTCTCTCCATCCTGAGGCTGCAGACGCACGCGAGAGTGGTCGTCTGACACACACACACACACACACACACACACACACACACACACAGGCTAATTGGTCTGCATGTCGTCACGGTGAAGCTGAACATAATCACCTCTAATTAGTTTGTGCAGAATAAATGATCTAATAATAAATTAATAACCATTTAATTACATTCATTGAACTAAACAACACAGTGTGTCTGTGTTGTGTTTATTTATTCAGACGTTATTCATCTTTAAAGTCTCTGTCTCTGAGAACAGATTTGATTTAAATCCTGATAATCACATTAAACTAAAACCGGTTTTTAATTAAAGACAAATGTAGAAAATAAAAGTCAAACACAAACTAATGAGACGTTTGATATTTTCATCATGAACGGACAGAAGTGTAACAGGAAACAACAACAACACAAACTGAAACTAAACTGGTGCTGTATGTAGTTTGGATATAAAATAAAATACTTACTGTTACTTCAACATATCTACAGGTTTTATACTGATGGTTACTGTCTGACTGCTGTTACACCACAACAGATTCTCTGTCAGTCACACTGAAGTTAAACCGGTACAACTACAGTTTAAAGTCATGTTTATCTCCACTGGACAAACTGCAGACAGACATGACCTGAACCACAACCTGTCACAAATAAACAACCAGTCCTGAGTAAAGATCAATAAATCTCAGGTCAAAACAGGTAACCTCCAAGTCATGTCCTAAGTCAAGACAGGTGAGTCCTGGGTCAAATTGAGCAATTCACAGGTCACAAGTCAAGACCAAAAAGTCTCAGGTCAAGACAAACAAGTTCCTGTGTCAAGTGCCCAGTCAAGTCCAAAGTCCCATTCTAGGTCAAAGTCAGCATGGCTTAAGGTTCGAAGTCCAGACAGTCATGTTCAGTCAGAAGTTAAGACCAACAAGTCATAATACAAGTTCTAGTCAACAGGAACAAGTCACAAGTCCAGACCTAAACCATGACCAGAAAGTCCCAGGTCAAGCTCCAAGTCAGGACAAGCAAGTTCCAAATCCCAAAACATTCCCAGAGAAGCTGTGTACTGAACCACCTGTCCTGTACCTGTCCTGTACCTGTACCTCTCTGGTCTCAAGTGAGGTCAGGAAGATTGTTAAAGACTACACTGAACTGACCTGGGACACATTAATCTATGGTCTGGTGTTCTCCCACCATCATATTAATGACTGTTATTAGTCTGATTTATGATCTGTTTTCTACCAGACTTCCACAGTGCCTTGGAGCCTGGCATTTAGCTCCTACACCTGCTGAACCCAAACACAGTTTCTCATCAGCCTGTGAGCTCATGTCACGTTCAGAGGAGGAGGGTGGAGGTACATACAGGCGATGATGTTTCCGTAGCGATTCTTCATGCGGTTCTCATCCTTCTTGGCCGAATCCCACGGAGCCGACTGCCCCTCAAAAAAACTCTGAAAAGACAAAAAGACATGAAGACAGGGAGCTGGTTTAAAAGGAGAACAGATCCAGAGTGATGAAACTCAGTGACTGACTTCATGAATAATGCAGAGGATGTGTTTGATTTTCTGTTCTCTCCCTGAACAAACACACAGGCGTTAGTTTTATGGTCAGAGCAGATGATTAAGTCCAATTATGAGAACGAGCTCAGAGAGAAGCCGGAGGCGTCTAAACACATACTGATGGTTGTTCATTTACTGCGTTCAAACACAGTAAAACTGCTCTGGCTGCTCAGTGCTGAGACAACACTTCTACTCTCTGTTTATCTCTGTGGCTGAAACAGAAACACAATCACACAAATCTTTAATATTAAATCACAAAAACACAGATTCATTTAAAAACATGTTAAATCAACAGAATAAGAACAAGGACATTAATATGTCTGAACATCATCTCATCATCATCTCTGCTCAGTGTTTTTACATCTGACTAAATTAAACAAGACGTGTCATGTGTCCGATTATTACGACATCAGTGTTTTACAAACATGTCTGATCTGGCTCCGCCCCTCGACTATGACGTCACCGCCAAGACTCCAGAGTTATCCACGCTTCTTTGTAGTCTTGTGTCTCTTTGTAGTCTTATTTTGTCTGTTTGTGGTTGTTTTACATGCCAATGAACATTTGCGGCTCCATTACAATGTTTACTTGTTATGTTGATTTAAAAAAACATCTGTCTGTCTATCTGTCTATCTGATCATAACAGTTGAGTTCTCAGACACTTTGATCCACGATCCACAGCAGGTTTCCTGTGTCGCTCATTAAAATGCCTGAAGACAGCTGTGTGTGTGTGTGTGTGTGTGTGTGTGTGTGTGTGTGTGTGCGTGTGTGTGTGTGACAGCAGTCTAACAGCTCCAGACATCCATCAAACTGAGGTGAACGATGTCTCTCTCTCTCTCTCACACTCACTCACACTCACACACACACACACACTCAGCTGTAGACGATTGACAGTGAGGAACAAAGGGAGGAAAAATAAAAGAGAAAAGAAATGAAGGGATGAAGTGATGAAGTGATGAAGTGATGAGTGTTGGCAGCGACTCTACTCTGACTCTGTATGATGCTAATGCTACCTGTCCCCTGAACCCACCAACAACCTCCACCTGTCATTGAAGAGATCAAAGGTCACAGACATGATTGATCCAGAAACACATTGATCAGGAATCATCTGGTGAAAGGTTTCTGATCAGACAGACATGCTGGTCTGTTAGCCACAGAGGGGTGGAGCTTCACTGGACAAGGTGAACAGAAACACGGTGGATCAGAGCCCCAGTCTGTTCCTCATCCAAACACCTGCACACATCTGACATCACTTCCTCTGAGACTCAACATTCAGGTCAAAACGTTTTCTGTTGCAGCTCGAAAAACATGTTAAAACACATCTTTATTGTCGTGCGGCAATCAGAACATTTGTCTCTTTGTGTCTCTCTGTGGTCAATGAATATTTTCAATCCTGATTTTTGGAGGAGATCCTGGAGAAACCTTGAAACAACCTTGAGGGTCAGCTGTGATGCTGCTGGATGACACAGACTGGGGCTACAGACATCAGACGCTGAGCTACAGAGCTAATGTGAGTGTGTCGGACATTAGCCACCATCTCATTTCTAATCTAGTTGACATGAAAACAGGATGTTAACAATCTGAAAACCAAGAAGGCGTCTTACCTCGTTAAGCTGTCCAATCAGATTAATTAGTAAAGGAGAAGCATGAAGGGATCAGGGAGATAAGAGTCATCAGTGGGGCGCTCAGCTGATCGTTAGCTCAACGAACTAAACATCATCAGTGAGTTTATCAGAGGCTCGGGATTAAAACCACAGGAAAAAACATCTGCAGACTGAACACAGAGAAAATCTGCATCTAAATCCTGACCTTTATTTTGAAAGGTCTCTTCCTGTGGCTATAATCCTCATCATCAGATATTAAACAGTTGATTATTGAATGTGTTTAAAGGTGAAATCAGTGATGGATCTGAGCTGATTTAACAAACAAACCACAAACAGAACAACAACAGTTTCATCTGGATCAAACAGTTCAAAGCTTCATCAGTCAGTATGTTTCCATCATCACCAAGACCATCCATCTGATCACACCTGATCAATCACACTGATCACACCTGGATTGATTTGAACAGTGAAAGTTACCTCAGACACAATCAGAAACCTCCTGTTTCTCTTAGTTCAAAGTTCAGTTTGTAATGAACTGAGACCAGAGGCTTGTATCACAGAAATGTCCTGAGCTGCAGCTCCACTCTTACCTGTGTGGTAACCATGGTAACCATGGTTAGGACCTGATCCAAGTGAACAGTTCCTGACTGTTGATCTGTTCTGACTCTGACTGACTGATTAGTGAAATCTTAAATAATCACTTCTCTCAGTCTGAGTTATTGATCAAATATATTGTGCCTGTATTTACTCATATTGATTATTATGTTTAAATGAAGCAGTAGACTCCAAAACCAACAATAACAAACCTGTAAAATAATCAAACTGTGGTCATGTGACTGCAGATCTGTTCACCTGACCAGATAACTGGTGTGACTGGAAACATACTGGGACCAGTTTGGAAATGTGGTTGTTGTCTAACAGACAGACAGACAGACGGACAGAGAGTGAGACAGAAACACTGAGCAGCTCCTCACCCCTAACTTCCTGTAAATGGAGGGTGAAAATACTCCAGTGTGTGTGTGTGTGTATGTATGTGTGCTCAGTATGTATAATGGATTAGCCCTGAGGGCAGCCCGCTAGCAGGCAACCAGGCCTGAACACACACACACACACACACACACACACACACACACACACACACACAGCCATCCCTGTTTTGGCCCATTAGCTTGGGGGAAGATCTATAATGTATATCTGTGTGTGTGTGTGTGTGTGTGTGTGTGTGTGTGTGTGTGTGTGTTCAGGTAAGTAACATCCATTAGTAAGTTTCTCATGATGAAAATGGGTAAACATGTGACTCACACACACACACACAAAACTGGTATGTTTCCTGTCTTATTCTTTGTATTACTCTCTCTCTCTCTCTAATCACGGCTGTAACGATCAGTTGATTCATTGATTGCTTGATCATCATCAACATTTTAAATCCATTGATAGGTTAAGTCATTGATCAATCAGAGCTTCTGTATGTTTTCTGTCAGTCAGAGGAAGCTGGTTTTAGGCTAGAAACTCTTATGACCTTGTTTTCAGAGCATTTATTGTTGCTAGGTAACAAAACCCGTATTTGGCCACTTCTGCATTTTTCCGTTATTTTCTCTGTTCTCGCCTGTGACCAAAGAAACGGTCTCAGATATTAATCACAGTACCGTAATTTCCGGACTATTGAGCGCACCTGAATATAAGCCGCACTCACTAAATTTAAAAAGAAAAAAAAAAAGTACATATACAGGCCGTACTTGTCTATAAGCCACAGGTGTCTAAATGTTTTTGCGGCATGAGGCTCGTTAGCCTGTAAAAATCTAGAAATTAGCCGCATCATTGTTTAAGCCGCAAGGTTCAAAACGTGTGAAAAAAGGAGCGGCTTATAGTCCAGAAATTACGGTAACTCTTTGATGTTAGAGCA
Organism: Lates calcarifer; assembly: GCF_001640805.2. Taxonomy (NCBI): domain Eukaryota; kingdom Metazoa; phylum Chordata; class Actinopteri; family Centropomidae; genus Lates; species Lates calcarifer. Next base: position 378,411 of record NW_026115692.1, on the reverse strand, counting down.
ACAATAACTGGGCAGTCAGTGAGAGCCAGGAGCAGCTTCTCCTCCACCATCTTTAACAGGGTTGATAAGCTCTGCCCCCTCTTGATTTTGATCGGTCGGTGAGAGAGAGGTGACACTGACGAGCGCAGCAGGGAAAAAAGCTGAGGACACTGAGTTTCACAGGATTTGTTTAGAGTCACTGACAGAGTAAATACAGGTCCTGACTGAGTCTCTACGCAGACAATGTCTTAGTGTTTCTTAATGTCAAAAATACTGATTGATCCTGTGGGTGGTGGCGGGGGTGGTTTGGTCACTGCTGATGTGCATTCACTGTACGACCTCTGTGATGTAACGTTCACCTCAGCAACCACAGATGGTTGCTTGGCTTGTTGTGTGTTTGACTAAAATGCACATTCGAAGAACAAAAATACAAACAAAAGAATTAAAACAAGGGCAACCACCAATTATCAACCCCATACCAATCAATCATCAAACACTCCAACGTTCAACTTCAACTCTCTCTTTAAATATTATATTTTAAAGAATACGGTCTAGACCAGCTCTATATGAAAAATGCCTTTTGATTACTTTTGTTGTGATTCGGTGCTATATAAATAAAATAGAACTGAATTGAATCAACACTACCAACCCAAAAACCCAAGCAACCACATGCAATGGGCCACACAATAACACCTTGTTAAACACTTGGCAGCTGTGTAGCCAATCATAGCACTCTCTGAGAATAAAGCGACAGGTGAACTTTTGTCTTTGTCTAAATTTGTGCCAAATCGAGGTCAATTTGTCTCTTTTTACCAACGCTAGAAACTCACCTGCAGCTGTGAGAACGTTTTACAGATGAAAAGAAACAACGATGCAGAAGATTTGTCAGTTTAAGATAATTTCCCTGTTAATATCAATAAAATTTTGCACAAAAGCTTTTTTAGTTTATACACAGACAGTTGAACTACCTACTGACATCACCTGGAGGCTTGTTGTGATTGGCTGAAACAATCTTATTGCGGGTGAGAACATGAGAAAATCATTGCTACAGCACAGCAACATGTTTTTAAATGAATCACAGCTCAAAGACTTTTCTGTGTGTGTGTGTCCTCCTCACCTCGTACTCCTCCTTGAAGCCGTAACCCTCGGCACATTTCATCTGGGTGATGTGCTGCAGCAGGTCAGCCACTCGGATGGCCGGGTGCAGCTGTCCCGTCTGATAGGGCAGCGCCTCCCTCTCCGACTCCCGCTGCTTGTAGTGGGACTGGACCAGGCTGCTGGTCTCACTGGTCATGGTGTGACTGTCGTCTGGAGGAGGGAGGAAGAGACAGGAGACAGATCAGGTTGTAGCTGCAAACAACTAACAGTAACTCACAGCTGAGTGATGGAGGTGTGATGTATGTCGAACAGGAGTCACATGATATCTTCACGTGGACTGGACCAGACTGATCCGGGTCAGAGGATCCAAACATCAGGTTTGGGCTGTGATGAAACTCAGCCTGTTTTTGAAGCTGAATTCTGGGTGGACTCTGGACAGAATAAACCTGAGCATTTTACATTCAGGCTGATGATGAAAAACCTGATCTCCCAAAGACACTGCTGATAAACCTCAGCTATAAACTGTAGAGGAGGCTGGACTCTGAAGACTACCTGACTCTTCTCTGACAGCCTGTTAAATGGAATTCTCTGTCAACATGTGACAGGGAGTAAAGTTATTAAGAACTGAAACTCCTAAAGGAGAGTTAGCTCCTGGTTTCTACAGTGAAAAATGATAGCGATGGTCTTAAACTCGTGTTGGAGGAGAAAGTCACACTTCCTGTTCTGAGTGTATAGGTATGTTCACACTGGTACAGAAACATGCAGTGACCTGTAAGAACCAGGACGGAGACTCAAAACAGTCAAAAAGTTTAGAGCTGGATGATGGACACTTCTCCCCTCAATGGTCACCATCTTGGCTAAGGAGTGAAGGGGAGGAACCAAAATGTTCTCTAACTTGTGAAAATGGCAGCCGAGGAACAAGGACATGAAACAGGGAACACACAAGAAAGTAAAACGTCCATTTTTAAGTTGTGGATGACAATTGCAGTCAAATATAAGAATACTATAAAAAACATAGTCTTACATTCAGGCCAATTCATTGATATGATTTGTAATAATCAGCTTGATTCACAAGTCGTCTGTCAGACCTTCAGCTCAACATCAGATCATAAAACTGATAAGGTAATTGATTAGAAGCAGGTGAAGGTGATCACTGAACAATCAGAGCAGTGTCTGCCCACATCCACACTTCATGACTGTTCGTCTGTTGACCCAACAAAAACCAGTCCTGGTCCACGTCCACAGCTACCATGTTGTTACCACGACAACACACATGAATGGCACACGCATCACGTGACATCAAATCACATGACTGGACAGGGCATGGTGATTGGCGCTGGTTTCTTTTCACACTGCTGCTGAAACTATCAATCACAAATCAATAATCTGAAGAGGGAGAAGAACAGGTTTCAGTCCTGATTTATCTTAAGAGAGGGACTGGGTCCTGGTCCAGATCCAGTACAGCACGGTGTGAGTACTGGTTCAGATGTGGTCCAAGTTCTTGGAGCTGCAGTGTGAAAAGAACAGAGTTCAGAGTCCTGGAACAGAACAAACCTCGTCGGTAAAGTTCCTATCGACCTTTGACCCCTGACCAAGGACCAGGTCCAGGACTCTGACGTGAACATTTCAACAACTCAGCGGACACACCTTCCACTACTCTCTCTAACTCTGTTCTTATTGGCTAGCCTGTGGGCTGACTGACCAATCAGAAACTCTCTATCCCAAACAGCCCAACCAATCAGGAGATGGAAGATGTGATGGAGGTGGCGGTTTGTGATTAGATGGATGACACAACCACGACAACGGTAATGGCAACCAATCAGAGAATGAGAGATGGGCGGAGCTGAAACCTGATTGGTTCGAGGTGAAGTGGTGGGAGCGGGTGGGGGGTTGTGATGTCACAATTTCACAGAGGTGTAAAAATGAGGCGTTGCCACGCTAACTGATGACATCAGAGCAGGTGGTGGGTGTGGCTCCATGCGCAACGGTGACCCCCCCAACATGAGCCCCCCCCTTTTAGCCCCAAATTTAACCACTTACCATTAATGGGCACTTTACACAGAGAAAGATAAAAGAGAAGAAGAAGAGAGAGGAGACAGGGTATAAGCAACAACTTTAGCTTTAGCCTTTAGCCTAGCTAGCCTACTACTAACACACAGCTAGCATGAATCAAACAGAAAACCAACCCCTAGCACTGTAGTAGCACTTTTTGAACTTATGACAGCTACCAGCTAGCAGCTAATGCCTAGGCTAACCTGGCTAATCTTGCTAAGTGTAGGACTTGTAGCCCCAGCTAACGTCAGAACCTGAAGCCTGCGGAGAGTTTAGCTAGCCTGAGGAGAGAGGAGAAACAAGAATTTACGCAGCACATTTAGCATCCGACTTTAGCCTGAACTGGATCAAAGAGGCGTGACATCTCTGTTAGGCCACAATTACAAAGTGAGATTGTTTACTTTCTACAGGCAAAAACAAAGATTTTAGCGTGAGAGGAGACTAAACAAACGAGATCTAAACTCTGTGAACAGATCAGTCTCATCATGTTGTGTTGTTTATATAAAACTAATCTGGTTCAGCAGAGACACTGGATTTAGTTTAATATAAATAAAAAACGTCAATTGATTTTCCATTTTTAATGAAAACCATCATCTCTGAACCTGTGAGAAGCATTAATTAACTTTAGTTACTAAACTAATGGATTACATTTTTCTGGCAACACAGTGAATTTCTCTCATATTTACAGTCATGATTAAATGTAAATAAATGTAATATAAGGGGAAACTTTAACCTCCATATTTATCCTGTAATATATTTATTCTTAAATTTATACTGTAGGTTATTAACAGTCCTGCTCTGGGTGAATATTTACATCATGTAAAGTAAAATAAAATGCAGATCTTTGGTTTTACTTGCAGAGTGTGAACACTTCTCTCAGGTGAGGCCTTTAAGCTGCATCAGGATAACAGCTCTGATATTAAACGGTTTCAAGTTTCTGTTTTTATTTTTACTTCCTGCTCATTTCATGTCCACAAACATCTGTGACAACCAGACGTCCAGAAAGTAAGACGGGCAACTAACACGACCTCTGACTGACTCCTCTGTGGTTTTTATTGTTCTCCTATTGTTTATTGTTTTCCTCCCCCCCGTCCACGTGGGCGTGTTGTGTCCATGCAGAGGTTGGAGGTCACAGACAGACGTGACGTCAACACGACACGCAGGAATGTTGTGGATGCGGGGATGGAGTGAAGCCCACTGTTTTTTCCAGAGAAAACAGGTAAATAACAGAAAACACAAGAACAGAAGAAACCGACTCAACTAATCATCCAATCAAAGCTTTCAGAAAACAAATAAAAAATAAAGATTAAATTATAAATGTGATGAAAACAAATGATACAAAATGAAACAAAAAGAGAACATAAGGACAGATTAATTAAAATAAAATAAATAAAAATCAACATGTAAAATAAAAAAATGTTTCATAAAGAAATCTCATAACATGAAATGAAATAAATAAAATGTATGATGAAGAATTAAAAAAAAAAAACTTTAAAAGAAAAATCCTCAAAAATAAAAAATAAAAAACCCAAAGAACCAAAAGCAGCCGAACAAGAAGCAAGCAGGGATGGATGGAAGCCAGAGTAGCCACTCTCTCTTTCTCTCTTTTGTCATTCTCTCCATCCTCATCTCTATCCTGTCACCTATCTCACCTGTCTGTCCATTTCCTGTCTGTCTGTCTGTCTACCTGTGCAGATTGTTTTTCTGTCTTACAGAGTAAAGAAAGGAAAAGTGTCTCACCCAGAATGGCCGTCGGTACGAAGGGATCTGTCACCAGGACACATCAGCAGCAGACAGACAGACAAACAGACAGACAGATAGGTAAACAGACAGACAGGACAAAGGAAAAAGAGAAGAAGAGGAAGGAAAAGTCAGCTCCCTACATCTCAGGTGTGTGCAGTCAGCTGAGTTCTGGCACCAGAGGACCGCATGTGGGTCGGGTCTGGGCCATACAGAACAGCTTTGGCTCAATGTCGGCGCCCAGAATCAGACCGATCACCAGCCAACCAATCGGGAGAGACACTTTGACCAACAGGATCATGTCAACCCCCCCCCGCCAACAAATGACCTGCAGCTTTGAAAACGGAGCAGCTGTCAGTTACCTGGGTAGTAGGAGTTGGGGACGGTGGTGCTGATGGTGTTAGTCTTCAGGGTGAAGGACGACGGAGACGACACAGCTGCACAGACACACAACAAACACAACTTTAAGCTAACGTTCATATTTCCTGTAGCAACGTCTTATTTCTTGTTTCAACAATAATGCAACACTCTTTATTCAATCCCAGCATTCAATCCAAGGAAAAGCGTTCTGTTCCGTCATGTCACTGCTAGTAGCTAACTGGTCTGTGTGCCTGCTGGATTTATAAAAAGTGAACATGGTGGAAGCTGCTGTTTGTTTGATTACATTCTCAAAGATCCTGAGAGACGACAGAGATGGATTACTGCCAGAAAACGAGCTGAACCAGCAGAAGAAAATAGAACAATGGAACCAACAGGAAACAACGTTCATTTCATATCAGATACAGAATCCAACACTTCCCAACTTTAATATCTGGTTTATTTTACTCCTTTATGATTTCTAAGAATTTGATTTTAATAAAAGGCATTTTGACCTGTCCCCTGTGGTAACCTGTTGGACGAGGAAAAGTCAATCACTGCTATAAATACAGTTTATGATGATGAATATCTTCTTATCACAGCTGCAACAATCACTTCATCAATGAATCAATTATTTTAATAACTGAATAATCAGTGACTTTTTATAAGCAGAAATGAGAATTAATAATCAGCAGGTTGATCAACTAATCTGCTTCTGATAGTAACAGAAAAATATTAAACATCAGCTGAGGAGGAAGAGAGAGCTGGAGGTAAAGACAGAGACACAATAAAAAGAAAGAGACAGGAGCTGAGAGGAGGTGAAAGCCAGAGGGAAGGTCAACTCCTCCGTTCTCTGCACCTCCATCATCCCTCCATCATCCAGCACTCTCCCTCCCTCACTCCCTCCGGCTGCCTCTATGACAGTCCGTCACCTCATGATAAAACATTCGGTCATATCTCCTGCAGTCACTCGTCCGTCTCACATCATCCCTTCATTTCTGAATATTAAAGACTAAGATGAACAAAGCTGAGACTGAAGTGAGGAGGAAGGTGAGAAGTTATTAATCCATCACTAACCCTGTCTGTCTCTCTCTCTCTCTCTCTCTCTCTGTCTGTCTGTCTGTGTGTCTGTCTCTCTCTCTCTCTTCTCTTTGTTTTTCTGATCTCGTCTCTTCTCGTTTACTTTTCTTCACTCTCTTCTTACAGACTCCTGCAGTGATGATGTGTTTCTGTAGTCCAACCTGAAGTTAGCTTCAGCCTGGTTCCTCCACAGAAAATCTGTGGACCAACTAAAGTTTCTGATCCTTCCAGGTTTAGTTGATCAGATAATCTTCACAGATGAACACCACTGTTCTGATGTTTGAAGTAAAAAGCTAATGTTAGGCTATAAACCAACTACACCACGGTCACACCACTAAGCTTCTCATCTTTTCTTCATGTCTCAGTTTTTTGTGTAAAATAAAGTACACACAGCCTTGTGTGTGTGTGTGTGTGTGTGTGTTGTGTAGTTGTGTAGTTGTGAAGTTGTGTACTTACTGCGTCCGTTCAGTGTGTGAGTGTGTGTGTCCACCATAGTTGTGTGTTGGGAGTTGTTGACCATCAGAGTCATTTCCTGTCTGGAGCTCAGAGTTTCCTTCCTCTTCTTCGCCAGTTTCCTGCAGAGACAGAAACAGACCTCTGTCATGTCGGAGACCTCTGACCTCTCACCATCAGCTGTGTCTCTGACTGTGGGCTTCACTGACCGCAGGAAATCTGGACACATTTAACACCTCAGTTTCACTTTACTTGGCCTCTTAAGGTGGTATGAGCGGGATTTACGGAGTAAATGTAAACTTTCTGTGAGTCTCTTAAGGTGGTATAAGTTTCTGGTTTTCTCTTGAGGTGGTAAGAACAGATTGTAATGTTTTTTTCTTAGCTAAGGTGGAATAATTCAGTTTTCCAGGCTTAAGGTGGTATTTGAGGGTTTGTTTTTAATGTTTTATGTTTTTTGTTTTTACCTTAGTTAAGGTGGTATGAGTTAAATTAACGTTAAGGAGTTTTAAACATTGTGTTTCACAGTTAAGGTGGAATGAGAGGGTTTTTTTTCATGCTGAGTTCCTGTGTTAAGGTGGTACAGAGCGTTGTACATTCAGCTGTAAATTTATTAGTTCACACACACACACACACACACACACACACACACACACACAGCGGTGGTTGGTAAAACAGAGCTGGCTCCTCCAGATCTGAGGTGGTGGTTCTGGGTCCTGATCACAGTGAGGGGACGATGGAGACTGACCGGTGGATTTCTGATTCTGACCATGTCCTGATCCTGGTCTCTGGGTCCTGACTGAGGCTCAGAGTAGACCTCCTGCTCCTTCACATAGAGAGGACTCAGCTGAGGAAGTTCAGGTATCTGATCGGGATCCTCCTGGGGACCTCGGGGTAGACCCAGGGTTAAATATCTTTTCTGGATCTTCCAGGAGGACCTAGAAAACCCTGCTGAGGAGGAGGTCAAAGTTCACCTGCTGCCACCTGGACCAGAACCAGGAGAAGAGGAGGAAGAAGGTGGACGGACAGATTTCCAGAAGATGAGTCAGTGCACCGACGGCGTGAACAAAGGAAGAACGACCACAGAGCGCCAAGATGAGGTTTAAGGTCCAAACCCTGTCACTATGACAACAGCCCCCGATGCTGCTCGGCTTCATGGGAGCTGTAGTTTTTTCAGGTGCTAAGAATAAATGGCTGATTAAGTCTGTGAAGGTTTCAGGAGTGTTGTCATGCTGATGGACAGACAAACGTTTGTACTGATCACATATTGATCATATTGATTGTATCAGGTTTATTCTGTCAGTGTCTCTGATTAAACATCAAACATCTTCCCTTTTCTCTCGGTCTCTGCCTCCATGAAACACTGTCTCTCTGACCGTCATCATCTCTGTCTGTTTCCACTGCAGGAAAAACATCTTCAAAACACTAACACACAAAAACATCCTTTCAGCCTCTCCACTATCCACGCACGCACACACACACACACACACACACACACACTGAAAAACACTCAGTACGTTTTAAAGGCTTGATGTATTTTCTCTCTTTCTATTCCGAGTGTGTGAATAAAAAATAAAAAAAACATCCATTTGTCCGATTGCTCACACACACACACACACACACACACACACACACACACACACAGCAGAAAGTTTAACCCTGACCTGAAAATGTAAAAGGGAAAAAATATTAAAATAAATAAATATAAAACCAGGCTTTTAAACTGAAAAGTAAGACGTCAGTGAAAGCAGCGTGTGAGTCGGGGTTAAGATGGAGGACGGTGAAAGCGCCCTGAGGCGAGGCTCTGCCCTCCTCCCCCTCATGTCTCCTTTTTCTTCTTCTGTGGTTCAGTCACAGTAAAAACCTGCAGCATTTCTTCTTCCCTGATTCAGACGTGAGCACACAAACATCTGCAGCACAGACTCACTATCCTCTGTAAAGACAACCACACTCTGCTCATACCACAACGTTTCACAACATTTCAGACTAAACTGTAAACAAGCCTGGACACAACACCACAAAGAGACACAAAACCACCACAGAGACTAAACCACAGAGAGACAAACTGTCAGACTGAAGCTCTTTCAGATTTCAGTCAATAAAATAAAAATGTTTCATCCTGTTAAACTGGATTTTCTCTCTGTGTTTGAGTCTGATTGATTTTCCTGACTCCAGCAGCTGTCCTGACCTCTGACCTCTGACCCCTCCCCACCCTCCATCACCTCCACACACCGACTCTATAGAGAGGGGTGAATAGAGAGAGAGAGAGCAAGAGGTGAGCTTGCTTTATCGAGAAAAATGGCTGCAGCAAAAAAAAAAAAAAAAAAAAAAAAAACCACCAGCTTCAATATGTTTTTATATCTGATTCAATGGAGACGAAGAGAGTGAGTGTGTGTGTGTGTGTGACATGGCATCATCAGTGAGGTGTCGGAGGTTGATTGATTTAGCAACACTTAACATGAACACACACTCACAGCATGTCAAGGCTAATCTATGCTAATCTAATGAGCGACAGGACAATGCTGTTAGTGGTAATGGATGTCAGAGTGTGTGTGTTACTATGTGTGTGTGTGTCTTCTCTCCTTGTAACGCTCATTTGATCAGACAGGTTTATTACAGCCAGCTAATTCTATTAACCTCGCTCCACTGAACACACACACACACACACACTGTAACACACACACACACACACACACACACACACACACACTCTGTAACACACACACACACGCACACACACTCTGTAACACACACACACACAGCCTCCTTCATGAAGCCGACTCCTCGTCTCTCTGAGCGTCAACACACTTTCAGTCTCAGTTAGAGTTTGAAAAATTTGACAAAACGTTAAATTAAACATAATTTTCCTCACAGAGCTGATCAATGATCATTGGTGATTATTGATGATTATTGATGAGTCAGGGTTTAAGACCTGACTGAATGGAGTCGATGTGGTCTGAACTTAGACAGTTCTTTACCTTCTCTTACTGTGTGTCATGACTTCACACAGTGGATCAGGAACCAGGTGTTTTGTGGTGTTTGATGGTGTTTTGTGGTGATGGAGAAACAGACACGTCTGACTACAGCTGATCTGTCTCCACCTCAGATCTGATCTCACTGAGAAGAACAACAACGACACATTTAAACATCAGACTGTTTATATAGCTTAGGATCCTGATGGGATCGGGTAACTACGAGGTAAAAGGTGTAAAGATATTAAAGTGAAATATCGAATATGAAGTAAAAAGAGCTATAATCCAAAGGCTCAATGAGATGTAAAGATCTGTTACTAGAGAAACTAAACGAGGATGTTATTCAAAGTAAAGAACTGGAGGAGCTGAACACAATGAATGGTCACTTGATTTTAAGGAGCTATCAACACTCACGTTCCTTGACATTTATTTCCTCCTACAGGACATGCTAATGGCTAACGTTAGCCTGATACTTGCAGAAAATACGACCACATCACTGTCGAGTTCAGTTTTACTCTGTTTGGTATCTTTGCTTTTGATTTTGTCGTGGTTTATTTGTGGTTCATTAGCATCTTCGTCCTTGTTTCCTGTTGTTGTCTGTCTGTGTTTTGGTTCTATGTGAACAACAACATGGTGGCGACTACTCAGAACGCAATTCCTCTTCTCTGTTACCTTTAACAGCAGGTGGAAACAGCTTCGACCTGTAAATCTAACGTGCTACGTTCACAGACATTAAATGACTGTAAAAACCGAAACAGACTGAGATGTTGAAATGACGAACACACGAACACCGGGCCGGTTTAATGTGTGTGTGTGTGCTGCTACACACAAACATCATGAACACACACACACAGTGACCTGAGGAGGAGTGTGAGCACTTCCTGTCTCCCTGAGGAGGCGTCAGTTCACATAATTCAGTCCTAACCTGGAGGGAAATGCAGGTTTCTCTCTCCTCCGTCTCTCTGTTTATTTATGGATCAAAACTGTTTCTGTTCATTTTCTCATCGAGAGTCAAACAAAAGTCACTGGAGGTAAAAATATCAACAGGCACTGTTCAGATACCAGAGAGGCTTGCGGCTTCGTAAAGATACAGATGACTTAAAGACAAAAACAAAGAACCAGGATCCACAACAGAACCAGACCTGCTGTTAACTGATCTGAAGTCAGAAACAACCAGAGTCTGAATCTAACAGAGTAAAAAAAAACAAAAAAAACAGAGAGAAATTCAAACTAAACAGTTTTAAAAACAGGATAGAAAATGACTTTCTGTCATAACAAAAACCATCATCTGATCCTGAGGACAACTAATAGAAATACTATCAGTACAATATCACTGAGTTATTATCATATAATCCATTCACTGCCAATGTTACTTTAATGTCATGAAAAATAATTCTTGTTTGCACATAAAAATATTATGCATATACTTTTTAGTAGTTAGTAGTTTCTGGTGTGTTAAATTTATTACATTAGTTGTACACTGTTCTTTTGGAGCTTTGTATGGAACAAGATTTTAATAAGTTCTATCTGATCAGTAAAAATGAGCTGACACCTCAACAAGAAGAGAAATAAATCATCTCATTATTATCTTAAAGCACAGTCTGATTCTGATTCAAAACGGCCGCCTGAAGGTTGAACTGTTGGTTTGTGGCAGGGTTTCCACTGTAAGTCCAGGACTAAGACAAGGGTCAGACTTGTGATGCAGGTGAAGATGAGACAGTGGGACTGAAGGTCAAATACCTGGGGTCAGAGGTCAGAGGAAGGGCTAGGACTGGTGTCAGGGGTTTGGAGGGTAACTGGAAGGGTCAGGTTTGTGGATAGTGTCAGAGGTCAGAGGTCACAGCTGTTTCGTTGTACTTAACTGTACAGTAACAATAAAAGCCTGTTCCTAAAGTGAGATATATTTGCAGAGGACAGTTGGAGGTTAAAGGTCAGAGGTCGGGGAAAGTTTATGGTGAAATTTAGGTTAATTGATTGTTGAGTAAATGCAGAGGTTAGAGGTCAGAGGTGAAAATTAGACAATTTAGTCAATATCTGGACATGAACTAGGGGTTAAATGTCTGGGGTCAAAAGTCAGGGGTCTGAGGGAACAGTGAAGATACAGGTTAAGATTTACTGTGAAGGTCTAGGATCAGAGATTCAGGTCTGGGATCAGAGGATCAGGTCTGGGATCAGGTCTGGGATCAGGGGATCAGAGGATGAGGTCTGGGATCACAGGATCAGGTCTGGGATCAGGGTTACTGGCAAGACAGAGTTCAGGTGTTTCAGGTGAGTGAGGTGACAGGTGAGGGGTCAGAGGTCAAACATGTTACTTACAGGTAGTAAGTGTAGGAGTGATAGTTTCTTCGTCTGAGTGGAGGGGGCGGAGCAGAGGGAGGGATGAAATGGAGGGAAAGAAAAACAGAAAAACAGAAAAAGGAAAAAACAACAGATTAATGTCTCGGCGAGAAAAAACAGATGAGTTCAATCATTCAGTGTGAAGGAGAAGTGGAGGGCAGTGATTGGCTGGTACCAGGTGTCAATCAAAGTGTGAGGGGGAGAGGACACATCTAATTGGTTAACGAGGTGAATGTGTGAAAAGACAGACAGAGAGTGACTCAACATCACAGGTGATTGACCACATGAGCTACACCTGAGTTTATCAATAAGAAAACACAGATTGAATCTTCACCTTCAAAAACAAACAGGCAGGGTTTATGACGTGTACTGTACCAGCCATCAAGGGGTGACAGAGCTGTTGGAGCTGTCATGGTGGCCATCTTTGAAAACAATCAGTTCTCAGTTTAATTTTATTCATTTAATCTACATTACAAGGCTTATCTTTTAACTGTCTGGTTATTCTCTCTTTAAATGGAAATGAGTTAGACTGTAACAGTGAACTGAAATATAACTGAAATAAAAACTTGTAGCAGCATAATGTTGTTAAAACAAGCAGACTGAATGTAAACTGAGCTTAGCTTTCTCTCCTGCTCTGCTCATTCACACATCATTCATAAAAACACATCTATCCACCGTGTTTATACAGCTTATTCAGAGATGCTAAAATGTAAACTAGGTAACAGCATCTGGATTGACAGTGTAAGAGGCTAGCTGTCATGGAGCTAGCTCAGCTGTGATGCTGTTTGTTGTGTCAGTTACTGTAGGTTAGAGTTTGAGCAGCTGGTAGAGGAGAGCTCATGTCTTCATCTGTGTCTGTTCACTGATCCTGAAACAACATGCTAACTATTTAGCATGTCTGCTAATGACAAAACAACATGTTTGTATGTGATACAGTCTGTATAAATTACCACTAATTTACATCTAATTCTTGTGGAAAGTTTTGGTAATTTACCAGTAATTTCCTGCCCCCTTGCAGCCTCAGGTACAGGTGAGTTTCAGTGTGAGCTTCAGTTTTATCTCTGAATAAACCTGCGTCTTTTTTAATGGAGACCGTTGGTATTGACTGTTGCTACTCTGACCTCGATCAGGGGAAGGTTCCTGCGTCTGATCACCCTGCAGCCAATCAGAGCTGAAACACACTGTTTCCTGTTTTCACTCCCGCTGTAATGAGTCTGACCTCCGCCTGGTCACAGAGGGGAAATCAAACGCACCCCGTCGATATTAAAACCATCATTAGACTTGGAGCAGCCACCTCCCTCATTCCCTTGCTCTAATATCTGTTACAGAGATCAGAGCTCCATCGACCCAACACACAAGTCTGAACCAAACTCTCCACGTCGCAACAACACACACACTCTTTACAAATGTGTGTATGTGTGCATGTGTGTGTAGCCTGAAGCCATTCAGCTCGAGGCGACTGAAAAAAAACTGAAGAATAAAACGTTCTTTCATCTAAATTTCTCTCTTATCTTCAACGTTCTCCAAACACAGAAGCTTTTCTCTGTGTTAAAGTGTGTGTGTGTGTTGTGTACATGTGAGTGTGTGTGTGTGTCCCAGCGGGGTTGTGTGTTTGATGTTGGAGAATAAAGTGGGTCCACATACAGTTTAATGGTGATTACTGCTGCAATCTGCTCCATTATTCATCCTCACTGTCACTGCAAACTTCATTTATCTAAGTACATGTACCACAGAGTACTACCACTACTGCAGTATTACTATAGTACCCAGCCTCAGTTACTGTAAATCAGTAACAATGAACAATGCTGGGTAAATAACAGTCCTGTAGTTTATGGTTGTTTATGTTTTAATGGTGATTATCTGGTTATTATTGATAATTAATTGATTAATGCCTAGGACTAGTCATTAACAATAATAAATACATATAATAAATATGAATAAATAAATAGTATTCATGGTAGTTGATGTTTAGATTAAAGCAGCTGATGATGACGATAATTCATATTTTACATTTTGGTAATGTGAATGTTTTCTTCAGTTTCAGGAGAAAACTCTTTATTTCAGAGTTTTATTGTGAAAAACAGGATGTTTCATGTTGACCAGTGTTTGACATTAGGGCTAGGGCTGACGGCCTGATTCTGTCCAGCTGTTAAGTATCAATTATTGTAAAGAAATATTATTAACAACCATTAACACCAGTCCAGGTCCTGATGACCTGCCACCACATCTGGTGACACTGGTTAATCAATTAATCACCATTAATTAATGGATCAATACTGACGTGATCGATTCTCCACAAACACACTCAGCTTCAGACCAGAGAATCAGATGAACAGACTGTCAGTAAACACAACACTGCCAGAATAAACTAAGCAAACATTTAGTGTGAGCAGCAGAAACATCAGCAGTCCGTCAACAAACAAACAAGCAGACAAACAAACAAACAGACAAAGAAAGAGACAAACAGACAGGCAGACAGACTGTTGTGGTGTGTGTGTGTGTTCTTCTTACCTTTTCTTCATCAGGAGGACGACTCCGAGGAAGATGATGATGAAGAGCAGGATGCCGGCGATGGCTCCGGCGATCTTCACCGTGTGATCCGACTGGTTCTCCTGTTCTGGTTCTGGTTTCCTGGTCGCCGCTCCTGAAACCACCAATCAGCATTAACTCACACACAACACCACATAATCTAACTGTTAACTAACCGTTAACTAACGAACACCACCACCACAAACTGCTCAGAAATGTCTGCCAGAACACAGATCCTGATCTGATCCTGATCTGATCCAGGATCTGTGGGATGATCCAGAACCAGAGCACCCTGACACTGGGGGGTTGCTGTTACTATGGGGGGGGTTGTTGGTGTTTAACAGTGTTTAGGTGGTGGTGCAGGTCAGAGATGAATGAAGGAGGTCTCTCAGCAGAACACTGGACTGGAGTGAATCAGATGATCAAACTGATCTGGAATCAGTGAACGATGAAAGACTCAGGTGTTTGTTGTGTGGTCTCCTCTCAACAAGGAGCAGCAGACTGAGGAGGAGGAGGAGATGAGTGAGGGACAGAGAACAGAGTCCTTCTCCTCTGACTGAATAATGTGATGGGATGTCAGCGCCATGAAAAACCCATTACCCTGCTGAGTGTGTATCAGTGTGTGCGTGTATCAGTGTGAGAGTGTGTCAGTGTGTGAGTGTGTGTGTCCAGGTGTAATATCGTCCCGATGACTGTGTAGATGAGAAACGTTCAGGACACCTCGCTGCTGTTGAGCTGTGTAATGTGTCATTTTAGACCCACTACACTTTTCCAATCAGAACCTGACAACAGCTATCAGTCACTCTGAGTGTGTGTGTGTGTGTTAACCTGGTCCTGACAGAGATGTAGAGGTAAAAACAGTTTCCTCTCTCTGAAGCTTCAGGTTGTTACCACAGCACAAAAGACCCAGTTCTAACCAGTTCTGATCTAACCCTATCCCAGTTTAGTTCTTCACTGTACTGTAACAGAACCAGCACAGAAACCACTCAAACAAGTTTAATCATCTGTCGGTCTGAAACTAAAACAGTAAATAAACCAGGACTAACACCAGTCCAACCAGTTTAGTCCTGCACTAGTCTGTACCAGACCCAGTCCAGGACCCAGTGAGACCTAGTCCAGCAGCAGTGAACTGAACTGGTTTCAGGAGCAGACGAGCTTTTTCTTTATTCTCTCTGTTTTCGTCTCTTCAAGGTCAAACGAGCTCGACTATCATCAGCTACCTCCTCTGTATCTGTGGTTTCATCACACACACACACACACACACACACACAAACACACACACACACACACACACACACACACACACACACACACACACACACACTCAGCCATCACCCCCTCAGAGGCAGAGCGAGAGCTGCTGTTTTCAGTTTAAAGGCTATCAAAACACTGCTTTGAAGACAGAATTTATCTGTGTGTGTTTCTGTGTGTGTGTGTGTGTGTGTGTGTGTGTGTGTGTGTGTGTGTGTGTGTGTGTGTTTGTGTGTGTGTGAGAGAGTGTGTGTGTGTGTCACAGTGGGCCATAGAGAAGCTGTTTTTTATGTGAAAGTGAAGCAGTTTTCTGCTTCGGGGCTTCAGCCTCAGTCACGCTGAGTGGGAGGTGTGTGTGTGTGTGTATACAACGCAAACAGCTGTTAAGAGTGTTTGAGGCCTGCTGGTCACTCACTCACTCACTCACACACACACACACACACACACACACACACACACACACACACACACACACACACACACACACACACACCATCAGGTTGTATATTTCTGTGTGGAATGTTTCCACCTTTAGGCTGGTAAATATTTAAATGTAATTTTCTGCCAGCTGTGTGTGTCTCTCTGTGTGTGTGTGTGTGTGTGTGTGTGTGTGTGTGTGTGTGTGTGTGTCTGTGTCTGTGTCTGTGTGTGTCCCACCTGTTGTGTATCAATGAAAAGAGGGTAAATCTGAGACTGACACACAAACACACTCTGGTAACAAAAATCACCATTAATACTAATATCACCTCCTCCTCCTCCTCCTCCTGCTCCTCCTCCTCCTCCTCTTACCTGACTCACACCTGAACCACATGCTGATCTGACCCAGTGTGACCTCACTTCCTGTGGATATCATGATCTCTGGCATCCCCTCAGAATAAAGCTCAGAGGAAACAGGCTGCAGAACTTCATTCAGAATCCTCCTGTTTTTAACTTTCCTTCAGTCTCACAGTGAAACAGAGAGAATTACGTGAACATCCACTGATGCACTGACACCAGGAGCTGAACACAGGTTGTTCTGCTAACTATAGTTTCAAAAATGTAAACAAATACAGGCTAAAAAATTAACCTCAAGCTGCAGCCTAATGACAGCGATGAATTGTCTTGTAACTGATCTGTCTAAAACAGCTTCTGTTAATTGGATTTAATTAGACTGAAGTTTTTGTTTTTCCTCTAAAGTACAGATTCTGTTCCTGTCTGCAGAAACACATACGACGTGTTTTCAGAGAAGAAGAGTGGATGCAGAGGAAACCGCAGAGTGTCTGACCTGTTAGCTGCTTGTCGCCGGCTGCCGGCACCACGCGAACGTATGGCGTGGTGAGCTGGGTGACGATTATAGCAGCTATTCATCCAGGAAGGCATGCAGACAGACAGACAGACAGAGAGAGAGACAGGCTGAAGCAGTGGTTTGTACTGAAGCAGAAATATTAGTAACATGCAGCGTCTTCCTACTCCTCTGATGGACGTGACATTTAAAGTAAAGCTGCTCCTGTCAGGACATTTTCTATTGTTTCATCTGTTTTACATTTTATTTATGAACAATTATCTAATGTTTTAAACATTTTATTGACAAGTAATACATCAGAACAACAGAAAATAATAATCATAATAATATTTCCAGGGGACTGAAACACAGACAGAATCATTACTTAGTTCATACTTTAATATGTTATAAAGAGAAGTTCAGTGTTTTAACAGCTGTCTGTTTTTGTTTTTTGTTTTTTTTAGAATTGATTTGTTTTAGATGACAGATGTGTTCAAAAACGTAAAAAAATAAAAAATCTGTTTTTATAGGAAAGTGAAAATTAAATCTGAATAAATCTGGAAATAAATAAAGGAATCAGCAGTCCTGATGATCTGGGAACATTTCCTGTTAAATAAGATTCTGTCTGTAAATTCAGAGCTGATTATTTTCATTATTTATTAATGTGCAGATTATTCTCTGATCAGTACTGAACCACATATTAATCATCAGATTTTAAAACCTCAAACAGCTGATTAATTAGTTTTCTGTTGATCAAATAAACTCCAATCAATATTTTTACTGTCACATGAGACTTATTGATCTGTTAAGATTCAGCATCATCTACCTGTGATTGATCGGAGTGCATCAGAGGAGGAGTTACTGAGTTTAATAAAACGTCCTCACAGCTACATCATACAGATTTACACAGCTCACTCAAACTCTCTGATCACTACTATCATCAATCAATATCTGACATCAGAGGCTTTTACACAACATCCAGAGGAGAGCAGAGCGCTGGTTTAGTTCAAGAAACAGACCTGGAAGAGAAGCTCATTAATCAGCCAATCAATCAATCAATCAATCAGTCAATCAATCATCAGACATTAGTGAGTTCAGACAGCAGATTTAGGACAGAGGTGGAACCAGCAGAGCCCACAGTGAGACTAGGACCCCGCTCAGACCAGGACCAGGACTCTGATGATAAACTAACAGCATGTTTCCTCCTCGGTGCCTCTGAGCTTCAGTTTAACATTCAGCTGCTGCTCAACTTCTTTACATTCACATCAGCTCTGCTCACTGTCAGCGCTGCAAGGCATCGTGAGTACCCTGAAAGAAGGGGGAGGTGGTGGGGGGGCAACCCCCACCCCCCGGGAGATCTGGTTGGCTGCAGCAGCGTAACAGACAGGTGTCAGGGGACCGGCAGAGCCAATCAGCATCTGGTGTCGTTAGCCACCAGAACTGTGCTCCAATAAAAGCTGATTAAAGCCAGAACAGTCAATTACTGAGAGTGTGTGTGTGTGTGTGTGTGTGTGTGTGTGTAAGTACGTATGTGAGTGTGTGAGTGTGTGTGTGTGATAATCCTGGATGTTCATCAGGGGAGATAACAGTGTTTTTAGCTTGTTTAGCTGCAGCGCCCAACAGCTCTCTGGATACCCATACAGTCCCAGTCATTAGCCTTGTGTTAGCCTAGCCTTAGCGTAGCATACAGCTGAGTGTGTGTTTTATTTGTGCTGTGTGTCATCAGTTCGTCCTCATCCTGTTATTGGAGGACCAAGTGAAGGACAGGTGTCAGGCGCTAGCTGCCATCTGTGGGCCATTATACTTCTGGATGGGACCAACGTGCTAACCATTAGCCTAGCACTCCAACAGCTAACTGCCATCTGTGTCTCATTACACAGAATGGACTGGCTGCTGCTTGGCTAGGTAGCAACTAATTTAGCAGTGAAATCCAGTCCAGCAGGCAGAGATCAGCAGAGATCAGAAGCCAGGTACACATGGCGCTAACCGCTAAGAGCACAACACTAGATGAGCACTTTTCAAAATGAAACCGTTTGGAATACCTGTCAAAAATAAAATAAATTAATACCTTTCAACATAAAATTGTGCCCAAAGCCTTTCAAAATAAAATGTACTCTAGACCTTTCAAAATAAAACTGTAGTTTTACTATAGTATGTCTAATTTCAAAATTAATGCACTTTTAATACTTAAATAATGTATTTTCCACCTTTCAAAATAAAATGTGCCATATGCCTTTCAAAATAAAATGCACTAATGTCTTTTAAAATAATATTTGCCTTCAAAATAAATGCGTACTTCACTTTTTGAACGATACTTGATACCTTTCAAAATAAAATGAAGTGACAGAAAATGATTCCAAATAAAACAGAGCTTGTTACCTTTCAAAATAAAAGAGAACGCAACATCATTCAGAACAGGATGTACTGCACACCTTAAAGAATAAAATCCACTTTTACGCATTCTAATATAAAACATACTCAAGGCCTTTCAAAATAAAATTCATTACATCCTCTTACCTTTAGTGGCCACTCGCACACAGTCGATCTTTGTTTCCTGTTAGAGAGAGAAGCGAATTAGTTTCCTGTCCACACCATAGTCGACATATAAGCTGTCACGTCTGGACACTTTCTCCAGAAACACACAACTACACACACACACACACACACACACAAACACACAATAACACACACTCGTCGTAAACAGAGCGGACAGAAGGCAAATGGCTGTGGATCAGTGCCTTTGCTGGCATTTAACAGCTGACACACACATAAAACACACACACACACACACACACACACAGACGAAGAGTGAGACAGGTTTGGTGAAAGGCGAGAGAGAACATCTTGTGTCTTTCTGGTTTTAACAAACAGACGACAAATTAACCAGAAGAGCTCATGAATATTCATGCTCACTCACACACACACACACACACACACACACACACACACACACACACACACACACACAGACAATGGTGGTGTATCTCTGTGGTGCGGCGACAGTAAAAGGCACTACTGTTGCTGCATTATTCAACACACACACCAATTAAACCTCCCGGCGTCAATAATTAACTCACAACACAATACGATCTGTGTGTGTGTGTGTGTGTGTGTAACTGTGAACAATTATCTTTTTTTTTTACACACATACATGACAAAACACACACACACACACACACACACACACACACACACACACACACACAGCCCCACTGCAGCCTATTAGTGTTGCTGGTCAGGCTGCTGGAACTATCTCCACTCCTATTAAACTGTCTGTGTCTGTGTGTGTGTGTGTCTGTGTGTGTGTGTGTGTGTGTGTGTGTGTGTGTGTGTGTGTGTGCTGATATCAGAGTGTGTGACCTCTCTTGTCTCAGTCTTGCTCCTCTGATTTTTTTTATGACAGACAGAAGTGAAGGAAATTGAAAGGAAGCTGCAGAATAATGTGGAACCTTCGTTATGAACAGACCAAGTGTCATTTTGTCGTCACACACACAATGTCGAGCTCTGCTGCACACTGTGATTGGATATCCTGACACCCGCCACTCCTTCAACTAAACTCAGCCTCTGCTTCCTCCCCATCAGAAAATACCTTTTAAACCAGCTGCCACAGTTTACTTCACAGATCACACTCCTTCCTTCTCAGAGTCATAACTCAGTTAAACCTGAACATACACACACATGATATGAATATTTTTAGATTCAGTTTGACTTAAACTTTCTGAGGTCATCATGATCTCTGATTTTCATCATGATTAAACATCTACAAATCCACTTAGAAGTCATAGAAGAAAGATCCTTCTACATCCAAGTCCATTCAGAATCCTCTTGTTTTTAACTTTCCTTCAGTCTCACAGTAAAACAGTGATAATTATCTGAAAATCCACTGATACACTGACACCAGGAGCTAATCATTGTTAATTCAGCTGCTGTTAATGGAGCCAGTTTGACAGAATTAAACAAATATAACCTGAAAGAAACAGGGCTCAGGTTGTAGCTCATAGTTGACTAACTGAATCCACAGAAACATTACAGTTCATGTTAATTAAAAAAAAGCTCTCTGAACTTTACTTGGTGGTTTTTGCTGTAACCATTTTTTCCACCTAAACTTTAACCAAAGATTAAAAAAGGTAAAGTAAAAAAAGTAAAGATTAAAAACACAAATGTTTGATCTGATAAAAAATATCTATTGAGTCTGGTTTTAATCATTTTATCCGGAGCACTGCTGCTTTACTGGGAGCTTCATCACTCATACTGGTGATGATGGTAATGATCTACTGGCAGGTATTAGCATGTGTTACCAGTGGACAGGTGAACTCACCCCATTAGCAGTGCTGACAGCCTGATAGTAGATCCCATAACTCTTATGAGGCAGTAGAGGAGCGTTCCAGTAACCGCTGTACGTCCTGTTATCACCTGTATAATCACACACAGGTAAACAGGTGAACAGGTGAGCAGGTGAACTAAATGACAGGACATGCTTTTAGAATATTTAGAATATCAATTCACAAACATTCAAAACACTTTTCCTGTTGATGAATCAGCTGTTGGCTATGCTGTTCAGCTAGTACTGTCTTTAACTAACTAACTGAATCAAATACTGGTTAGCTAGTAACCAACCAACTGTCTAACCTACTGACAGACTAGTCATCTAACCAACTAACAAACTGACTGATTTATTCACTGACTGACCTAAGTTAGCCTAGCTGAATAACCTAAACAGAATGAGTGACCAACTAGCTTAATGTAAAGATAAGTCAGTCAGTTAACTGACTATTTTAGTAAATGTTTAACATACTAGTTAGCAGCTAATGTAACAATCTAATGACATTGGTTAGCTAACAGTTAACTAACTGACTACCCGCAGACCCATAAAACTAACGGCTAATAATCAAATATATTTACAGTAAGGTTAGCCAATGAATCATCTAGCTAGTTAACTAAGAAACTAAGTAACTAACTAACTGATATTCTGACTGACCAGCTTGGTATCTAGATTCCCTGAGTTACCTAACTAAAACTCACCACTCACTGCATGATTTCTAACTAACTAACTAACCAACTAACTGACTGACATCCTGAATAAGCAGCTTAGTATTTAGCTGACTGACTAACAAACTGACTCACTGACTGACTAAATAACTAGCTGATATTCTTACTGGCCAGCTTGGTAATAAGCTAACTAAGTGACTGACTGATTTCCTGAGTTACCTAACAACAACTTAGCTACACGATCATATCGCTAACTAACTAAGACTGACCGACACAGAAGGGCATGGGCGCTCTCAGCTCGCTCATTGGCAGCTCTGCACTGAAGTAATACTGGGAATTGAGCAGTGTGGCGTTCTGGAAGTGGATGGGAACTGGATAACAGCGCAGGATCTCTGCAGTGCCTCTCCTCTGCCTGCGGGGGCGCTCCTCCTCCACCACCACCTGATATTTACTGTAAAACACAGACAGTTTCATCAGTCAGTTAGTTTCTGATCTCCTTCATGGAAGAGGAATCAATGAAGAACTCCATCAGGATTTTAGATGAATTTTAGGTTTTAGATTTGAGGGGCGACGTCGTTTGACTTGAGTTCTGTTCACATACACAGAGAGATAAAAGTGTTTCTCCTCCATCTGTTGGTTCATTATTCAGCCCCAAAGAAAGGTCAGCTCTGCCTCTCCTCCACTCCATCACTCTCTCCTTCACTTTTATTAACTCTCTGTCTCTGTATGTAGAGGCTGTAACTTTATAACAGTCTGACATTAAACTGATCATTCCTCTCACCCTGTCTGAGCAGATATTAAATCCTACATGTGGACAAAATACAGAAACACACATGGAAACAAAGAATTCTAAATAGAAACCAACATTTCATCAAGTTGAGAACTGATGAGAACTGAAATTAAAACTATGAGGAGAAGAATTACAACCTTAAAGGAAAAAGAAATCGATCAATCAGAGAGTCCTGAATGATGCTTGTTACCACGGTGATTTAAAGCTCCTCAACGACCTCTGTGATGGAGCGTCATTAAACTGAACAGAGCTACAGGAACACCACAGAGAACAGAAGATGTACGAGTCGAAGAAAACTCTACTGAGTCTCTACTGAGTCTACAGAATCTCTATGGAAACTGTTCAGGCTCTACAAAGTTTTACTGAAATGAAACTACTGAATCTACTAAACTCTACTAGATCTCTGAAACCATCAAATTTTCAGAAACTCTATGAAAACTCTTTGCGCTCTACGGGAACTTTTTAGGATCTAAAAAAAAAAAGATTCCTCAAAATCTCATTTGTGACTCTTCAACACCATAAAAATTTACGAAAAGAAACTCTGATGACTCTACTGAAAGCTCTACAACCTGTACAGAAACTCCATTGACTTCAGCACGAACTCTACACAAACAAATGACTCCACAGAGCGGCCAGTAGCAGTTTCTCCACCACACTCTGTGTTTGTGATTCACAGACGCACCAAGCTACACCTGAACGCAACACGGAGAGTGTTCAACAGTGTTTGTGTCCTGAGGAATGCTGGGAACAATAGTTGTGTTTTTCAAAGGAACCAGGTTCAGGACAGAAGTCATATATCTCTCTCTCACACTCACACACACACACACACACACACACACACACACACACACACACAGATCTGAGGGTGTGGACAGAGAAACTGCAGCATTGTCATGTTTCCTGTTGGACAGGAAACTAAAGGAGGACAGGAAGACACACAAATACACACTGTATCACTCACACACAAACACACACACACAGCGTTTGTATTGTTTAATTCTCCACTGAAAGCGACAGATCATCACTCCTCTGTCTTCCTCCCCATCATTCTTCTTCTTTTCTCTTTCTCTTTCTCTTCCCTCTCTTGTCCTCCTCTCTCCTCCCCCTCACATCTGTCTCTCTCTCTCTTTATCTCTTTTCTTCCTCTCTCTGTCTTTGACAAACCGTCTCCAATCACATTTCTTCACGCTCACGTCGCAGCACTTCTTGTGTGTGTGTGACAGTAATCTGATTACAGCTGCAGGTCGCCCGCAGCAACACCTTTTGTCCTGCGATCTGAGGCTCTTGTACATCAGTGTGTGTGTGTGCCTGAAGGCCGAAACACACTCAGTGTCAGAGGAGACAAAGCAAAGTTAAATATAAACACACAAATATGAAATCGTATCTCAGAGCAGCATCTGTTCAATCTGATGGATTTCACTTCAGCTATCATGTCAATTAACACACTCTACATCACACACACACACACTTTACATCTCCCGTCTTGTTCCTGTATAAAGAGAAGAACATAAATCTTGATGTGGTTGAAATGATCCTTTTTCCTCCTTGTGTCGTCTGTTTTATGTTTTATTGATTCCTGATGGGGAGAAGAAGAAGAAGGAGAAGAAGAAAGAGAAGTAGAAGAGGAAGAAAGAGAGGAAGCTGCTCTCAGCTACAGTTGCCGTCTCCTCCATCACTCAGAGTTTATTTTATTTGGGTAAAAACGAATCCTGTTTTTTTTTTTTCTTTGAGCTGTGACAGATTTTCTCCTTGTTTCATTTCAGTGAATCTGTTGTTCAGAGACTCAGGTTTAACTGATTATCTCTGTGAACACATGAATCAAACCGCTCATTAACCAGAATCATCTGAACTCTGATCCACGTCTGTGAGAGCCACTCGCACACGTGTGCAGCTGTTATCAGCAGGATCACTTCCTTGTACTGAACTGCAGCTTCAGATTGATCAGGTCTGATCCTGATTTATTGACTTCACAGTTTACTTGCTGATTCCTCTGAGACTAAACTATCTATTATATCTGCCTTTAAATAAAAAGAGTAAAGAATGTGAAAATGTGAAACACAAGGAGCTGAAGCTCCACCAGGCTGCCTCCGGACAGATTTCAGAGACCAACAACCAGAATCCTCTGAACCAGATCAGCCTCTGACAGAAGCTGTAGTCCAACCACTGAAGGTTCAGACTGAGCCTGAAGTCTCAGACCTGATCAGGTCCATGTCTCCTTCACTGCTTCCTATCTCGTCTCCTTCAGCAGAGGAGACACTGGAGCTGCCTTTACCAAAGGAAAGGAGAGAATGACGTCCCATGATTCCTTGCAGCAGCAGCAGATCCACATGTAGAAACAGCAGAGCTGCAGATTCTCTGTCAGGACGAACTGACTTCATTTAAAATCATCATCATCATCACAAACTCTGAACAGAGAAACTCATCGAGGTCGAGGAGACGAGTTCAGGAAACTGACTGAAGCCCAGGTGTTGTTGCTGGTCTCAGACCTGGACTGAGGTATGACTGTGACATCAGCAGGTGGTGGTGACAGTGACTGGTGTTGTTGTGTAGATACAGAGTGTGTTAATGAGGCTCTGACTGTGTGTGTGTGATTGACACATTAGCTGTTAATCCTCTGTTAATCCTGGTGTTAGCAGCGCTCTGATTAGCCCCGCCTGCTGATCCTTAATTAACCAAATCCCTTGTTACGGCCCGACGACGGAGAGCAGGCAGCTGTTGACATGACGACTGTTACCGCGGATACCGCCTCCCTCTGGGTCTGTGTGTGTGTGTGTGTGTGTGTGTGTGTGAGATAAATAAACTGATGTGACTGTTTCTGCTTCATGTCATTTTAATGTTGATCTGCTGATCAATATTTCAACACCTGTGTGTGTGTGTGTGTGTGTGTGTGTGTGTGTGTGTGTGTGTGTGTGTGTGTGTGTGTGTGAGTGTGTGTGTGTCAGAGTGTGTGTGTGTGTTACCTGACTGGAGCTCCTCGGCTCTGAGCTGGTTTCAGCAGAACAGTGACGGTGGAGTCGGTCTGATTCAGAGGAGACTCCTGATCGTAGGCCGGCATCAGAGGAGCTGAGGACAAGGAGGAAGAGGGGATGAGGAGGAGGAGGAGGAAGATGGGGAGGAAGAAGAGGAAGAAGAGGAAGAAGAGGAAGAGGAGGAAGAGGAGGAAGAGGAGGAAGAGGAGGAAGAAGAGGAGCAGAGTCAGTTTCTGAGACTGAACCAAACTAATCTAAATGTTGTGTATCTGTGGATGTTTTTTCTCTCTGCTGTGTGTCAGACATTTTTCTACGGTGGCTGACGAAGACAAAACTCACTGCAGAAGAAAAAACAATCTTATAATTTTATAAATGGGATTTCTCAGGATTTACTGTCTGAATTTCTCTTAAAGTGTTTCTTAAAAAACCTTTTAATAAACACAGTCGTTCTCTTTGTTCTTATTTTCTTAACTGATTATTTTTAACTATTTTAAATTCTTCTTTCTTCTCTTTTCTAAATCGCTGTTTAACTTTTATCTGTTTGTCTTGTAAAGAACTTTGTAGCTAGGCTTAGGGTTAAAGCTGCTATATAAATATAGTTTATTTATTATTATTATTATTATTATTGTTGTTGTTGTTGTTGTTGTTATCATTATTATTATTATTATTATTATTATTATAAATACTCTAACACTGTAAACCTGAGGCCTTTACTACGAAGGGAGTTTAACCTCCTCTGATTTAACTCAGGTTCTCAGGTAAAGTCGGGGTTGACGAACCCTGACTGCCTCAATCTGTGTTAAACAGTATGACGGTTCAGATGTCAGTAAATTGAGTCGATGTTAACTTAATCAGAGTTAGTGCGTGTTGATTAAAGGGGCGTGCACCGTATCTCTCAGATGAAGAGCGCACGCTAATTCAGTGGGTTTAGAGGAATTTAAAGAGACTCTAACGACACAATGTCAAACCAACAAAGACAGAGAGACTGGTCACATGTTCTCTGGATTCTTCATCTGTAATATGAGATGTAAGGACACAGAACATATGTGACCATTTCTCAGATACTTGACTTGATACAGTCAACACGTGGGTCACATGTCTGAGAATGAGCTGTTCCTGTTAATGATGTTCTGCCTGGAACACTCAGGCTGTATATGTATGAATGTAATGCTGTTATGTTCAGTATGAACTTCATGTTAACAGTATTTCAGCCTCAGTGGAAACTGAACCTGGATCAAATAGAAACATCCTATAAAGTGGTTCACATTCATATTTCCATCATTAATGCTGCATGTTTTGGTCTGTAGTCTACAATTACAACAGCCTGTCGCATTATATTGTCTTTCAGGACAATAATGGCCCCCTCCCCCAGTTAAATTATTATTCAAATCGATAATATGCAACATTAATGACGCTACATTCTGCCGCTTGAAAAAATACAAATTAAATAACTGAAATTGAAAATGGAAAATACAGAGCATTACAAAAAAAAAACACCATTTATTGGTCCACATATCTCTACCATCCACTACTTTTTTTTCGGGGGGGGTGACGGTAACACCGAGTTAACCACGAATATAAACTGCTCGGAGAAGTTTAGAGACGCATCGTAAATTACCATGGCTGCAGACCCCAGGTAAAACCTGTCCACCTTTCGTAGTACAGGTTAACCATCACTGAGTTACTCCTGAAGTTACCCTGATAAACCAATAACCTCACTTCATAGTACAGGCCTCAGGTCCTGGACCTTCAACTGCAGCTCCTGATGCTCCACCTAACCCTGACGCCATGATGGAGATCAAACTGCTGCCACCATGACAGCTGCTGACATTATCTCTGATATAAAGATGTTTTAGTTTCATGCTCTTATTTTGAAGGCTCTTACCTGAAATCTTGGTGGTGAACTGTGTGATCACCGGGGGCCCGAAGCCTTTGATGGTGGAGGCTCTTATTGTGAAGGAATAGGTGGAGCCAGGGTAGAGGCCGCTAAACACATGGCTCGTCTCATTGGCCGGTTTGAAAACCTTCCCACTCTGATTGGACAGATCGAACTCTGTGTCAAAGGAGCTCAGGGCTTTGTAGGAGATCTGAGGAGGAGAAGGACAGTCACAGGGGATTGTGGGTAATGGAGTCTTTAACTCCAACTACAGACTGAGCACAACATCAGCTGGCGCCTGATTGAACGACTCTCACAGCAAAGTAGTCTGGTAGTTGTAGAGGGTTTACCTCATACTGTCGGATGAGGCCATAGGTCTGCAAAGGTTCTCTCCAGCTCAGACTGATCTGCTGCTCGTAGCTGCTGCCGAGGATTGAGTCCACGGGGACAGCTCCGGGAACTGAGACACAAACGGATGAACACTTTATTCACAAGGAGAGTGTACTGAGAGTCCACTGAGTCTACTGACACTACTGAGTGTTTACTGTGAGTCTACTGACTCTACTGTGAGTCTACTGAGACTACTGTGGACAGGGACTCCTAGTCCTGGTCGTACCGTCCTCGTCGGTCAGGACCAGCAGTTCATCGCTCTCCTTGCGTCCCTCAGGGTTACTGAGGACCAGTCTCAGGCTGACGTTGGTGAATGGTGGAAGGTTACGTACGGTGTGCTGGGGCACGGTGCTCAGCGTGTCGTACACCACCTCCTCCTTCACCGGCTCCCTACAAGAGATGGGTGGAGGTTACACACCTGTTTACCTGGTAGCCTGTCTTATCTACCTGCCTACCTGTAGCCCCTCCCTCTGTTTACCTGGTGGCTCTTTCTTGAGTTTACCTTCTAATCTTATTTCCCTGAGGTGACACTTCCCCCCTTCCTGTTTTACCTGACCCATTCCCCCTCTCCTCCCCTCACATCTGTGGCCCCTCCCTGTGTTTACCTGCTGGGGACCCCTGCAGGTCTGTAGCGGTACTGCACTGTGAGGTTGTAGCTGTGGCAGCGGGTCACGTTGTATCCAAACGGCTCCCAGTGCACTGTCACCTGTTTGGACTGGATGTCGACGACCTCGAGACGCCGTGGGCCGTGCATCGGATCTGACACACACACACACAGATTAACACCTGAGCAGACCTGTGGAGGCAGTGGTGTATATTACCCAGGATCTCCTTCTGGAGCAGGAAGTGCTGTGGCTGTGACAAACACACAAACTGTTTCTAATTTTGATATCAGAGATGAATGGAGCCTGGGAGGAGACATCAAGCAAAAAAAGGACTTTTATGTTATCACGTGAAACTGTCTCAAGATCTTGTGAAAGCTTTGTGAGATCTCACCAAACCTTTGATTTTTCTGTCCACATGGGAATCCGATAAAAAGAAGAATCTTGGAGGAGGACACATAGGCTGAAAACTACAGAGCCAGGAGTGGACATGAAGATAAAAAAAAAATCTATTTTGCAAGATCTCCAGAAGGTTTCTCAAGATCTCGCAAAAGTAGGAATTTTTTTTCGTCATTTTTTTTTTTTTATATTCCTGTCCCCTCCTGGGTTCTGTGGAGATGAACGCTGGCTTTTAATGACCTCTAAGTCTTTTTAACTGATCTACAGTTCAGCTTTACTCTTCACTCAGTTAGAGGGAGATGGTACCTGAAAACCCGCAGGTACACAGAGAAACAACAGAGGCTCCATTCTTCCTGTTACACTGAAGCATCACTCTGATAATTGAAAGTTAAACATCAGGTTGGTTTAATGATGAAATGATCAGGTGAAGCTGCTGTCGACAGCCAGACTCCGACAAACCTCCACCCTGGAAAAAAGAGCTTCAGCTCAACAGAGACACAAAGAGGGAGATTAAAAGAAGCTTCGAACTGAGCACGCTCACTCTCACACACACACACACACACACTTTGTCTTTGTAGAGGCCAATCTAAGTGCTGTATTTCAAGATGACAGACAGCGATCCACTCAGAGAGAGAATGATAGATGAGAGCGGGAAAGAGCAATTTCTCCTGACAAAACCTCAGTGTGTGTGTGTGTGTTTTCAGGTGTTTTTCTGCAGCCAATGAACAATGCCTTTCCTGTTCTTTGTCGTCTTTCATCTCTGTGTGTGTGTGTGTGTGTGTGTGTGTGTGTGTGTGTGTGTGTGTGTGTGTGGTCGATTGTGGCTGAAAACTTCTCTCTTCCTGTTATTGAGCCACACACATACACACACTGTAACACACACACACACACACACACACACACTCTGCAGGCTTTTAGTCAAGCACAATAGAGGCACTTGTGAGTTTTCTCTACTTCGACACTGTGATGAAAGAGACACGTCGAGGCTAAACGCACAGTCTACAGGGAACACACACACATCGCCACGGCAACAATGAGGGTCAGGGGTCAAGGGGAGGAGGGGGAGCAGGGGAATTGAGGTGGATCCTATTACCCATAATCCCTGAGGGGCGAGTGAATGCTATCACATAAAATCCTCCCATTCTCCCTAAACGTACCTGAGAGAGTGGGGGGGGGGGTTGTGGTTTCCATCCCATAATTTTTGGGCTGACATTTAAATCAGACACAGAGACAGAGGCTGCAGACGAGGATGAATATCTGAAGAACTACAAAGAACTACAGCAGGAGGTCTGGGTCACTTCCTGATAATGACTAATACTTTTATTCTGAAAGGACCTCACACACACAGCTACTTCCTGCTGCAGCCCAGGAGGAAACAGGAACCAGGACCATGTTCAGACCTGGATCTTTAAAAACAGGAACTGACTCGTCCTGGTCTCAGGTCACTCGCACACATTGGACTGGTCCATGTTTTGACTCATTAACCTGACCCTCCTCTCTGGACTCAGTCTGGACTTGGTCTGGACTTGGACTCGACCCTTCTGACCTGTAGAAGTGACTCGAACTTGGACTGGTCTCAGACACTGTTTCTATTCTGGACTCGTCTTTGACTCAGCCCTCCCCCATCCTTCTGCCCCCCTTCAGACCTGGTCTTGGGTCAACTCGGACTCGTCTGGTTTTAGCTCAGGCATCTCCTGACTCTGACTCTACTAAAACCAAGTCTTGGATTGAGTCTGACCCTGACTCGGTCTTGATCCTGGTACGTGGTCTGACGTGGATTTAGTCTGCACTCAGACTCATCTGACATGGTTTTGACTACAGTTTGTATTAAATGGAAAAATCTCAAATTGTATCAGACACAAAAACAAAAACTGTCGTCTGTGTTTTCTGTTCAGAGCTGAAAAATTACATCATCTACAGCTTCCCCCGTCCTCCCCCGTCCTCCCCCATCCTCCTCCCCCTCTCTCCGACCTTTTCAGCGAACACGACCCTGACTGATTGAAACAGATTTCCAACATGACTCCTCCACTCACCCTGCTGACACACACACACACACACACACAGCTGCTGGTCTTTTGTTCTCAGTGAAAAGCAGGAAATTTCAACCTTTTAAAATTTTGCAATTGATTTAATAACCCCCCCCCCCCCCCCGTGTCTCTCGCCCATCTCTATCTCTCCTCCTCATTAGTGTTGTATTCAGAGAAATGCTCTCATCTGCTTCACATCCGTCTCTTTTTCCTCTCAGAGTCTGAACCAGGATCAGATCCATCATTTATCTGACTGTCTGATCCAGTCCTGATCTGTGAGACCATGTGAGACTGGATTTCATTCAGTGGGAGAGGTGAAGTTCCAGATGATCAGAGCTCAGAGTCTGTGATTCTGTTTCTAGCGCTGTGTTAACACCCACTAACAAAAACAAAATGGCCACTGCCTCAGAGGAGACAGGTCGACAACTCACTGCGTTCAGAGACAGAGAAGCTGCTACAGGCGTCTGTAGGTCTGTAAGATCACAGGCGATCAGACGATCAGAGTGTTTTTAATCTGCTGACCCTGCACAACGACTCTGTGTTAACGTCCTGATCCTGGAGAATGAATTCACACCAAACAACCAAACCAGACTCTGGACCTGAGGCTTCCTGACACCATGAAGGTCGGGTCAAAGATTCACACCTGGTTAAAATCTGCTGTGTTCTCTGAGCAGTAAACATGGTGAATATGTAATTTTAATTAATTTAATTTTTAGCAGCTGGTTTTTGTACTGGAGGTGTTTCAGGTGAGTTTATCATCGTCACCTGACTTTAAGATTCCAACCTGAGATAAACGACTGAACTGAACTGAGATCCTCTCAGACCTCGACACTGAGATCAGCTCCAATCATTCACATCAGGATCAGGAGTTATTGATCACAGTTCAAACACGTGAATGGTGTCAGCAGTGAAGTAATCATTGTCTATGAGCACAGAGCAGGACAAGTTACTGTGTCGCTGTTTCCTGGATTCAGGATTTTAGGTTTCGCTGGTCGAGGGTGTGTTTGGGTGTTGTTTTTTTTTACAGGGACTGCAGGGGTTTATTAGCCAGGTGGAGCTTGTTACAGGCTGCTGAGAGCTGATAACAGAGAAAGACGGTGAAAACAAACACTGCTGAGGAAGAGGAAGAGGAAAGAAGAAGAAGAAGAATACATTACAGACAGAGAGAGGAGCTGAGTGTTTGAAGGTGACTTTAGGATGGAGGAGGAGGAGGAGGAGGAGGAGAGGTTTAATTTTTCATTTCCAGGAGATCACCAGATTTAATATGAGAGAGAAAAAAAGGGGGGGGATGGGGGAGGATGGAGGGATGAAGAAGAGGAGAGATGAGATGAGAATCAGTGATGGATGATTGTCTGACCAGAAACTCAGACTTTATCTCCGAGCTGTCGAGTTAGCATGTTAGCATGCAACACATGTTAGCATGCTAACCAGAGTCTGATCTAGGTTTAATTTTCTGAACAAACAGACGACGACCAGCAGCTGCACAAAATTCAGCTAACATCAGACAGACGTAATAAAAAGCAGAAAAAGACAGAGAAACAAATGAAAAGATAAAAATACAAAAGTAAAAGCTCTAAAACGTCTGATGGACGAACAGAGCGTGAAAATCTGAGGTGGAAAGAGACGCAGGGAGAATGAGAGTGAAATATTCATGTGATATTTTTCTAAAAGCTTCGACAAACACCACACACACTTTAATGGATGTTAACACACACACACACACACACACAAACACACACACAGAAATGGTTTTATTTCATGACCGACTCTCCGACCGACTCAGAGACGAACTCTGTGTCTTCACTTCAACATCAACTGGAACTTTACTGTAAGAACAGGTGTGTGACGCGTGGAGTCTTTATCTGTGTAGCCCAAGGTCTCAACAAACAAACAAACAAACAAAATGAAGTCTCTAGTTCACAAACAGGCAGAAATATTCACATTCATATCTTTTAGTGTCAACTGGTTTTCATCACTAGTGCCATTCTGCAGAGTGGTTTGTATTTCAAAATATATTTATTCCACACACTACAGTGTTTTCCTGGCAACAAACAATCACCAGCTTCTTTCAGATTATTATCTTTACACATTATTTCATCTCTGAAGACTGAGTTCATGCTGCACCAGATTTCTACATGTTGAGGACACAGCACAGATCAGTGATCCATCATTATGTGACTCTTAATGGACTGACTCTGGACTTTATACGTCCAGTGGGGTTGCCATGAATTTTATCATTGGAACACAGAAAAAGTTGTTTTGATTATAAATAATATAAATAATGGGTCAATAAAGATTCAAAATGCAGATTTATTGATTTTATATTTTTCCAGAAATACTGAAAAATAACACCAGTTTCAATGATGGATAACAAAGTCCCTGTTGTATATTTGCAAACAACAGCTCATTGTAAAAGCAAAACACTTTGCAGCAGGACAGTTTTTAAAGTCCCTACACAAAACCATCACAGAAATATTTCTGAAAGTATCAGACGAGTGCTTTTCCAGTCAACCACGACTGAGGGGAATAAAACTCTAATAAACCTCCTGATCAGATCCACTGTCCAGTTACTGCTTCATCAGAAATAACCTTTGTCTGTTTTATTGTCTGTGTTTGTTCCGAGTGTCATTCAGGTTCACGTCTCAGCGTCTGGTCACATTAAAGCTTAATATTAAATGAGGACGTGGTGAAACTCACAGTGACTTCCTGTTTATCTGACACCACGCTGAGTCGCCTCACTGAGCTCTAAGTCCTGAAGCTTGTATGATGGACACACTGATTTATTATTAAACACACACACACACACACACTGAGACTGACACACACACACACACACACACACACACACACACAGAGGATGGTTCATAATTCATTGGCAGTAAAATGAATAAATAAAAGTGAGTTGAAGGCAGATGAATGTTATCAGAGCGCACATCATCACACTCAGTGACACACACACACACACACTCAGTCGTCTTTTAAACATGTCTTTTTTCCTTCATGTTTCCTGCTGTTGATCTCAGAGAGCGTTTGTTTCAACCTGCTGACAGTTCCAGAGGGGTGGAGCTTATCTCACAGACTCAAACTGTTTTCTGATCTAGAACCCGACAACATCCTGAAGGATCCAAGAACTCTGTACAGGAACTCATTCCCTCAGCAAAGAACTGTCAAACACCTCAGAGCTCCACGAGAACCTGCTCACAGAACCTCCTCACAGACCACCAGAACCTCATCATGGACCTCTGGAACCTCATTAAAGACCACTAGAATATACTCACAGAACAACAGAACCTTGATTGTTCTTTTAACACTATAACCTCTTCCGTTTCCAAAAACCTCATCAAGAACCCAGTAGAGCCCGGTGATAACTTGAACCTCAACATACAATACTAGAACCTCCTGAAAGAACATTAGACCCTTCTCAGTCTCCTCAGACCTCATCAAGAACCCAGTAGAACCCCATGAAGAGGCACTAAAACCCTGAGGGAACCCACATCACCCTTTGACTGATCAGTAGAACCTCACCTCTTCACAAACATATAATGTTATTGCAGATCACTAGAACCCGCTCGTACAACACTAGAACCTCATCAAAGAGACAAAGAACATCCTCACACTTCATCAGTTTCCTCAAAGCAGACAGTTCTTGGGGGGTGGGGGCAGTATGTGTTTATGAGAACATACCAGAGTCAGGTCAGGACTCAGTCTGACATGTTGAAACCTGACACACGTGTTATTTTCTTTGTGACAAACCTGGAAACCTGCTCATGTTCACACACAGGATTTATTTCATTCTATATTCTGTCATTATAAATAATAAAACATGTTTTTTGTCACCTTCTTGTTATTAAATCTCTGACGCGTTTTTATTTATGATATTTAATAAATGCAGTTCAGCCTCAGACATAAAGAGCTGTTTAAAATTTCCATCAGTTCAGTTCAGATAAATCTGATTAACAAACATCAGTGATAAAAGCAACAGAATAAAATACAAAGACTGAATGAAGCGAACTGTGACTGTTTCTGTTCTCTGTGTGTGCTCATTTTATTTTTCTTTACCCACACATCACATGATTTATCTTCAGCTGCTGATGTTTGTGTTTTCCACTCGTTTATCTTTATGTTTAAATGTTCTGACGTCTTATAAACCTGTTGAAAATGAATAAATCTGGTCTGATTAATAAAGAAACAACATGTTGTCTGTGTGAGTTCAGATAAAACAATATTTCGTTTACATGAATCGTCAGCAGGATTCAGAAGTGAAGCTGCAGCAGCAGTGATGTTGCACCTGTGTAATTAGCATGCTAATTGCTAATCACATGCTGTTTGTTTGCACCTACAGGGCACACACACACCTGCAGCAGTGTGTGTATGTTCACTCAGGAGATGGATCAGTTAACATGCTACACTGATGTGCTTACTGTTCCCATTAAGAGCTAATTAGTGTGGCACTAACAAAGCCTAGCCCCACTCACTGTCTTAATGACCTCACTGTTTACCATTAGCCACCTGACGAGCTCAGCGCTAACGCAGCCTAGCACGGCACACTAATGAGTCCACCATTAACCTCCTAATGTTCTCAGTGTGAGTGTAGCCTAGCAGTTAGTGGCTAGCTAACAGTCATTACAGTAAAGGGACATTACAAAAGAAAACTGAAGAAGTCAACATTGTCATCATCGTCGTCATGTGACCTGACTCACCTGCACACTTCGTCCTGGCTCGGAGCGGTGGTCCGGGGTTTCCCGTGCCTCCATCCAGGGGTCTGGTGAGCAGCACGCTGATCTCGTACTCTGTGTCGGGGTCCAGGTGTCCGATCTTATGGGTGGGTTTATCGACAGGTGTGGTGTCGATCAGCATGCCCGACATCGTACGGTACTCCACCTCAAAACAGACAAACAATATGACACTTACACACCACAATGAGTTACGGCTTAAACTTTATTGAAACCAACAAGACCAAGACTCTCACCCAGGAAACAGATAACCCACCAACAAAACCTCAACAGAGATCAAATGAACCCTGATTCAGACAAAGAGTAATAAAGGCTGCTAAAAACTCCTCACAGACCTAGAACCACTAAAACCAACAAACAGAACCTCATTACAGATACCGGACCAGAATCTCCTCAGCAAGACCAGAGAGCCTCTTTACATACTGCTGAAACCTAAAAGACCATAAGAACTTTGCCACATTTCTCTAGAGAAGAACCTGATCAAGGACAGGTAGAAACTCTTCACAGATCTGTAGAACCTGAT
The DNA here is from genome assembly GCF_001640805.2 of Lates calcarifer. Taxonomy (NCBI): domain Eukaryota; kingdom Metazoa; phylum Chordata; class Actinopteri; family Centropomidae; genus Lates; species Lates calcarifer. The sequence continues at coordinate 342,007 of NW_026115692.1, read as the reverse complement.
TAACCTGAACCCCATTACAGAACTATAGAACCTCATTATGGTCCACTGACACCACTCCAAGAGCCTCTTCACGGGTCCTCATCTAGGACCATCTTCAAATCTATAGTACCTCATGAAGAACCCCTAGAAACCGAGTACAGATCCCCAACACAGAACATCAGAACCCAGTAACAGAAACTCAGAAACTCATCAGGGACCATGATCCGATCAGACCTCCTCCAGAGCATCTAGAAGTCCCCAAAACGAATCTAGAACCTCATCAAGAATCACTAGAAACCCCCTCACAGATCCCTAGAACCTATGACCTACAGCCCCTTATTGATCCCCAGAACCTAATCCAGAACCTGATCACAAATCCTCAGTCCTCACCTCTCTTTCAATGATTGGTCCATCTCCATTGATGGAGTTGGCGTTGAGCTGGATCCACAGGTAGGTGGCACCCACCGCTGTCAGCTGAGGAGGGGCGATCGGTACAGGGGGTTCTGAGGGACAAACAGAACCAGGATCAGCTTTACACACACACACAGACACACACACAGACTCCTCTGGGTTTCACTGATCTCTCTTAACGAGGGAGGAATGAGTTAACGAGATAATTAATATTCGTGACCTTCGGCAAATCACGACAGACCTGGATTCCATTACCCAGAATCCCCGGTAGTGCTGCTCTACTTCCTCCTGACCCACTTCACCAAACACACACGCGTACACATATGCGCGCGCACGCACGCACGCACACACGCACGCGCGCGTGCACGCACACACACACACACACACACACACACAGAGTAAGTAGAATACATGTGTAATGATGCGTGTTTATCATGTTGAGGTTAATACTCACCTGTCTGTGTGGTGTGTGTGTGGTGTGGTGTGGTGTGTGTGTGTGTGAGAAAAAACACACACACAGTCTGAGTGACAGTTCAATCAGGGGTTTAGCCACTGGGGATTGTGGGATACATGTCGGATCATGTGACCAGCAGACACCTGTCAGTGTGTGTGTTTGTGTTTGCAGAGATCAGACTAGCTATTGACCCATGTGCGCATGTGTGTGTGTGTGTCAGACCTTTATCCAGTACTGATTGGCTCAGTTATGATTGATATCAGAGACTCTGATCTGTTTCCTCCTCACATCCGTCTCTCTCTGTGTCAACACCTCCGTCAGTCGATTAATAAAGTTTGAAGTTTTGAATCTGAGTTTTAACAGCAGATTGTTTGTGATTAATGTTCCCACACCTGTGCATTACACTGTGCAGGTGAGGAGAAGTTAAATATAAGATGATCTCCCCTGGTGTTCCCTGTAGAGCAGATCGGCATGCTGGGAAAGGAAACTCCTGGTTTGTGATTGCACAGGTGGAGATGAAGGTGATGTCTGTGACAGCTCCATCACATTGCAACACACCAGGTTTAATGAGTCATCATTAACACACTGTACACCTTAGAGTGTGTGTGTGTGTGTGTGTGTGTATGTGTGTGTGCCTCAGCAGCCAGGGTTAGCGCACTAACGCTCTGACAGGCTCCAAACAGGAAGGAGAAAAAAAAGGCTTTTACTTTGGAGTGCTTCATCTTCAGAAACACGGAGACAGTCTTTGACAAAACGCTGCTGATTCTTTCTTTTTATACACAAACTGAGTTTCTAATGAGGTGATACTTTAACCTGACATACACACACACTGTAACACACACACACACTGTAACAAACACACGGTGCAGTAATGAGGTGAGGAGACTGTTCCTCGTTTCCTCGTTTGACGATAGAGTCATTAAAATAAAAATATGACAAACTGCAGCTTTGATCTGAGAGAGAGACAGGTAGAGAGAGACAGAGAGAGACAGGTAGAGAGAGACAGGTGTTGTCTCTCTGTAGAGCCACAGACAGGATCTTAAAGCTTCTATTTCCTGTTTTATTCAGGTTTTGTTCCTGACTGATCCTGGATCAGGTCTTTAACATGATGGAGGAAAGAAAACAGACAAAGATCTGAAACATGATCTTCATCATCAGAGACGGATCAGTCACTGTGATCAGTCACTGCTGCTGCTTCTCAAACAGCTGAGTGATCAACTGATCAAACCTGAAAGTTAATCTATAATGAAATCATTGTGTGATCAGTCAGGTTTAGATTCACCTATGAAGAAGAAGAAAACCTTCTCTTGTTTCGTTCTTTTTCATCAAACAAAATAAAAAAATTAATCATTAACAAAAATAAAGAAAAGAAATTTAAAATAAACAACTGATGCAATAAAAGCCCCTCAGCAGCCAGTAACCAATCAGACGACAAGACTCACGTTTGACTGTGAGGTCAGCGTACGAGGACACGCCCACACCTTGCTCTGATTGGGCGATGCAGCGGTAGCGTCCGGAGTCGCCTTTGGTCGTGTTCTCCACGTCGAAACTCGCCACGTAGCGCCGCGAGTTAACCGGTTTGGTTTCCCTGACAACCGCCTGACGACCAGCCATCCCCTGACGACCAGGAAACAGGAAACATGTCAAAATAAGTCTGCATAATCACGCTGCTGTAAACTCTGATCAGAGCAGGTGAGTCTTGGTCGGAACAGGTGAGTATTGATCAGTAAAGGTGAGTATTGATCGGTACAGGTCAGTCTTGATCTAAATAGGTGGGTATTGATCAGGTGATTACCTGCAGGTAGAGCAGCAGGTTGCTCTGTGGTCGTCCGTTGATGGTGCAGTGAAAAGTTGCCGTCTGTCCTGCGTTCACCTCCACACCTTTAATGTGCAGGAAGTGAGGCGTGCTCACTGAGAAGACATACACACACGCAGAGGTCAGAGGTCACATACCAATGACATCATCACCTGGCTGGGCTGGTGTCACCACAGTAATGGCTCACCTTTTCGCCCTGATCTCTTGAGCCAGGCAGCGAAAAACCTCAGCGATCCAATCAGAAAATGGATCCTGGAGTGTGTGTGTGTGTGTGTGTGTGTGTGTGTGTGTGTGTGTGTGTGTGTGTGTGTGTGTGTGTGTGTGTGTGTGTGTGAGCGTGTGAGTGTGAGTGTGTTTTCAATCAGTTTATTGGACAGTGTCGAGGCAAAAATAGGCAGCAAGAAAAAGTTGAGGTCAAGGATGTTTACTGGAGATTTGTGTGTGTGTGTGTGTTCATATAACAAAGCAACATCAAAAATGCAGGCAGGTAGATAAACAGACGGATGGATCAAAGTCCATGCTAATCAATTTATATTTTAATGAGCTCCCCTGTCTCCACACACGCACACACACACACACACACACACACACACACACAGTGACCTTGATTCTACGATGCCAGCTCAACTTTTAAAATTGTTATCCAGTTAAGAAGCCAAACCTTGTTAACCAATTAGAAGTCTGTTCTACAAGGGGGCGGGGCCTTCCTGCATGTAAGAGTGTGTGTGTGTGTGTGTGTGTGTGTGTGTGTGTACTTACTGCACTGGTGTCCCTGCAGTGTGATGTCCTTGATGGCCAGGACTCCTCTCTGACCGGTGCTGACCGCCTCAAACACCACCTGACACAGAGACGGGGATCAGGATCAGGATCAGGTTCTGAGTTCAGACAACATTCGTACTCAGGGGTGGGGGGGTTGGAAGGAGGGGGTCTGATCATAATCAATAATAATCAATGACTCTGCTGTGACTCAGATCAGTTTAATGATAAGTTTTATTTCTTCTTCTAGTTTCAACCACATGACGACTCTGTTCTGTTGTTGGTGGACTCTAATGAGTGTGGGGGTGTGTGTGTGTGTGTGTGTGTGTGTGTGTGTGTGTGTTCACATTCCACAGTCTTATCGCCACGGAAACCGACGGCACACACTTCCTGTTGCCATCCAGAGACAGGAAGTTCTCCTCCCTCCATCTGCAGACTGAAACTGACCATCACTCCTAACCCCCCCGCCCCCCTCCCTCCTCCTCCCTCCTCCCCCCGGTTTATTCCTTTCAGCTCTGACTCCTCTTCCCTCCATTCTTCTTCTCTCTTTCCTGTCTCACCGCTCAGTGTCACTTCCTGTTTTATGAATCAATGAATCACTGTCGACCCTTTCTTCTTTTTCTCGTCTGTTTCCTCCTGAAAACATTCAATGCTGACAAACATCACGTCTGTGACAAGTCACCCCCCCCCCCCCCCCCCCTTAATCTGTCAGATCCTCAGTTACAGTCGAAGCTACGTTCGTTTGGAACGAGCACCTTCTCTCTCGTTAACACTAACAAGGTGGATCTGTCGTTACCATGGTGACACAGCTAATTAGCGACGCCCGTTGTGATGATGGGACGACTGTAATTGCAGCCTGTTCACAACCCACAACACCTGTGTGTCTGTGTGTGTGTGTGTGCGCGCACATGTGTGTGTGATTGGCTGTATTGTTCTGAATCAGTGTCTCTTCTTCTGTGGTGAAAGCAGCGCCGAGGTTCAGCTGCAGAAAAACAACAACAGTGTGCGACCCCCCACCTTCACCGAGCTGATGACATATCGACTGGTGGACACATACACACGAACACGTGCACACCACAGTGGTGCGCAGACGTGGTCGCCAGAGAGGGCGGCGTGAGTGACAGCCACACACACACACACACACACACACACACACACAGTGGGTGTTGACCTGCAGACACAGACTGTGGTCGTCTCTCAGAGAAAATGAGTTGTGTCAGATGCTGTTGATGTTGAGAATTATGAACAGGTCCCTCACACACACACACACACACACACACACACACACAGTCATTTATCTGTCATTATTTATTCATTAACTGTCATTGATCTGCACCCATGGATAGAAAATTTGACCGTTGACCCAGTGACCTGGTCCAAGCTGCAGGACTGATCCTAAAACCAGGAAGTCATTTAGCATGTTAGCACTTCCTGTTCCCCTTTAGCTTCTTACTTCTGGAGATTGGATTTAGGCTTCAAACATCAGAACAGTGGTGTTCATCTGTGAAGATTATCTGATCAACTAAACCTGGAAGGATCAGAAAGGATCAGTTGGTCTCAGTTTATTTTCTGGAATAATCCAAAACACTATGAAAAAATCCCACTGGCTTTTTGTGGAGGGAACCAGGCCGATGCTAACTTCAGGGCTGGACTACAGAAACACATCATCACTGCAGGAGTCTGTATGAACTCAGATAAACCAGAGGTTCTGGTGAACTGTTCCAACACCGACTGTGGAGACGAACATCAACGTCTGAATGTAGAAAAACAAGAAGAACAAAGACTGAGTCCAGTTTAAAGAACAGACATGTTCAGGTCTGCAGGTGCTGACGGGAGGAAAAGATCTTTTTTGGCACAAGACGGTTTCCGCAGTGAGAGATTCACTTCCTGCTGCTGCTGTACACTGAGTGTGTGCGTGTGTGTGAGTGTGTGTTTGTGTGTGTTGAACCAATTAGCTGCAGCCCTCATACGGTTAGGGATGACAGAGCTTTTAAAGCCGCATAAAAGAGTTTTCAATATGGATCAACCACATCTAGAGTGTGTGTGTGTGTGTGTGTGTGTGTGTGTGTGTGTGTGTGTGTGGTTCCTAATGACTCAGACTCTGATCTTATGTTCTTATATTTCAGGTTATTTTCAGATGAGCCTCAACATGAATGTCTGTAAATAAACTGCAGTATCTGTAGTACTACCTGGACTACCTGTAGTATCTGGACTACCTGGGGTCACAAAGTCCTGATCAGGAACTCCTTCCTAAAAGCTACAGGCTTTAGACGAAGTAATACAGGTGTGTGTGTGTGTGTGTTACCTGGTAGTAGTTAGGCCAGAAGGTGGACACGGCGAGCTCCACCCCCTTCCAGATGTGGTAGGCAGGGCCTGACGAGTTAAAGACCGGGATTCCCAGAGGACTGTTGTTCTCTGTAGGACACACAAACACTGTAAACACACTTGAGAGCTCACACTAACACCTACAGTATAATGTAGTACTCTCTCTCTGTGTGTTTCAGTAGTTGTGTACACTGTACATGAAAATCACCACCACCAAAATATCCACTGGAGAATATGTCAAATAAATGCTGTGATATTCTGTGACCTGCTGTATAAAGACAGGACAACAACCATCATCAGTCAGTGAGGTACTGATCAAGAAGAGTGAACCCAGCCACCATTACCAGACTCCATTGACAAAAACAGGGATTTTACTGGGAGCTGCTGGAATACCACTGCCTCCATCTGTTAGTGTGTTTGTGTTACTGTGTGACTTTCAGTGGTGGAAGAAGTAATCAGATACTTTACTGAAGTAAAAGTACCACACAGTAACACAGACACACTAACAGATGGAGGCAGTGGTATTCCAGCATATAGAGATGTGTGTGAATAGAGATGTTTCTGGTTAAACTAAAAGGATCTTCCTCTTTAATAAAAAGCTCTGTCTCTGTAGGAATCCTGTCATCATGTTGTCAGACACTGAGAAAAACTCAGAACTCAGAACTTTAGTGGACGGACTTTAAGTGGACACGTGCACTGTTTAGAGATGCTAACGTTAAGAGCTTTACTGATATGTAACGTTGCCAATACAGTATGTAACTTAACATATGACTTTAACCAAAACGTAACATAACTAGCATAACTGCAGAATGGAATTCTGGTGCCTGGATTCCGGTTGTGTCTGTGAATTGCAGTGATCCATCTGCTTCTCTTTTCTGTGGCTTTCAGTATCCTGTAGAAACATAGCTCCAACTCCTTCGCAAATCTGTCTGTACAATCGATTGCACGGCAGCTCTTCCCCATTTTGCCGGCTAACGCTGCCACTCAGTGGGTGTAACCACAGTGACTTCCTTGTGCCATGACGTCACGTGCATATCCAGCTCCTTCCATTAGCATTTAGCCGCATTTAGCATGTGTCCTACATGTAGCAGACAACCTCTAACCCTAACCCTCTATATCGGTTACCACGTGACTGTTACAACATGGCCGAATGTTGTTCTACATGACAGGAAGTCTGGAAAATAAACAGACATTCTGATGTAAAAACGATTAGCTAAACTCTGAATAGCTGTAGCACCGTGTTGTAGTACTTCAGTGTGTAGTACTGTAGTATTCGTACCTTTGACGTAGACGTTGAGTGTGGCAGGAGTGGCTCCCTCACGCCCCCCCTCCTGGTAGAACAGGAAGCTGACGCAGTGTGTGTCGTTCTCTTTGAGGGGGGGCAGCAGCAGCTGCGCACGCTGACCCACATGACGACCTGACGTGTTCACAAACAGGAAGGAGGAACCTGCAGACAGGAAGTGACAAAATAAAAGCATGTGGTTAGAAAAACAGAATAATAATAATAATAAATAATGAGTAAACAGGTTGCAGAATTTTCTATCTCTGTTCATCAACAGGAATAAATCAATAGGAATAAAGTCCACAGGTTTGAAAATGACTCCAGAATAAAAGCACATGTAAGAGCAGAGTGATAGTGACAGACAATTAAAAAGTAAAAGTCAATTCAATCAAATGTAAGAAAATAAAAGTTTCAGAATAAAATCACCAACAAACAGTGATGTAAAATAAACTGACCTGTCAAAATAAAAGCTCTTTACCAGATGGCAGAGTTTAAATAAAGAACAAAGAGGCCAATAAAAAGAAGAAAGGATCACGTGACCGGCGACACCTCAAACAGGAAGTCCACAACTGACACCAGAAGATGACAAAATAAAAAACTCTCACTGGTTTATCAGGGCAGCAAATCCAAAATTCATCAACATGAGTGTGTGTGTGTGAGAGAGAAAGAGAGAGAACAAATCACTCACTTTGCCGACAGTGAAAATCTATAATTGGCAGACTTCAGAATAAAAGCACGGTACTCACTTTAAAGCTTTGAAACTCAAACCTCATCCTCTGTGTGTGTGTGTGTGTGGCCTCATTAGTGTGTGTTTGTGTGTCTGTGTCGTGACTGCAGCTGTCAATCATCAGCTCTTTTCTTTATGTCTCTGTTTCTATAAAGTTGCTATGAAATTTAAATGAACTTGCCTTATTTTTTTTACTCGGTGTGTGTGTGTCTGTGTGTGTGTGTGTGTGTGTGTGTGGGTTGAAGGGCATTTCCATGGTAACAGCAGCAGAGCAGTAACAGTGAACAGCTGTCAGTCACAGACTGAATCCTGTTCGCTACTGTTAAATCTCTCTCTACAGTTGTGACTCAGCTCAGGGTGAGGGAGAGGTGAGGGAGAGGGTGAGGTGCAGATATATCTGTATGTGAACCTATCTCTGTGGGGGGGGGGCATTAAACCCTGACGTCCTGAGATGTCCAAAACCTGTTTCATGAGGTCACAGTGACCTTTGACCTTTGACCCCCAAATTCCACTTAGTTCACGTCTGAGTCCAAATGAACGTTTGTGCCAAGCGCAAAGAAATTCCCTCCAGGTGTTTCTGAGCAATCAGGTTAACGAGGATGAGACGGAAACATAACGACCATCACCGCACACACAGTAACACCTGTAACACCTGTACAGCAGGTAAATCTGTACACCTGTCACACTGAGTCCAGGTTAAAGATTAAAATGTCAGATCTACTTTTCTCCTGATAACTGGGATTTTAAAATTAACTGAAAATCAATCAAAAGGTTTTTAAATATAATTAATCATTATTATTATTGATCCTCAGACCTCAGTCATGTGACTTTCTGACAATATTAGTAATTAATTAATCAATCAACAATCAATCTTATGAACGGTCTCATGAGGTTTCAATGTCTCAGATTCTGAGGAGAGTTCTCTGTTACTCTGTGTGTGTGTGTGTGTGTGTGTGTGTGTGTGTGTGTGTGTGTGTGTGTGTGTGTGTCAGCACATCAATGGTCCTTGAGGAGGATCGATTAGAAAAACAAGAGTTTTAATCACAGAGGAGGAGGAGGACAACGAGCGAGGACAATAACTACTGATGAGGAGAGAGAGAACAATAGAAACTGATGAGGAGTACGAGTCTGTTTCTAATGATGAGAATCTCAGTTTTTATTTTTATTTTTCTCTTCATCTGTCGGTCAAAAAAACGGTTTCACTATTTATTGATAAAAAACAGTTCACTTCAGTTATATTTTTCTTCTTTGTTTTCACTTTGCTTTTCTCATATTTTTCATTTTTCAGTTTTCATTCTGTTCTTCCTCCTCATTCATTTTGTCACTTGATCCATTTTATTTATTTGTTTTTTTGTTTCTTCAGTCTCTGGTTTTCTTCTCGTCGTCTCTCAGCGTCAGTGTTTCAATCTGAGGTTTGTTCTGACTGGTTTGGTCATGTCTCAGTGTGTGTGTGTGTGTGTGTACCAGCTGTTTCCGTAGCAACAGAGGAATGTTGTAGAACAAACAGCAGTGTGTGTGTGTGTGTGTGAAACATCTGGAACAGAAACAGACTCCACATCAGCTCTGATTTTTTTAATCCTGACTTTCCAGGTTCTTTTCCAGACTTATCAAGGCTTTCCAGACCTTCAAGGTTTAGTCCAGGTTTGGAAATGGAAGTTCCAGGACATTCCAGGATGTTGTTGATGTTGTTTAATTTCTCTTTGACTTGATTTTGTGTCGTCGTCGTTGTTGCTGAACGTCGACTCAACGGTTTCTTATCTGACAATTTAAACATACCTGAAGGAGACTCTGTGATTGGCTGATTGATCAGTGATCGATCAGAGGAGACTGTATCTGTCACACAGAAAAACAAACTGCAGCTTCTCATTCGTTTACACACACACACACGTTGATCGTGTCTCTGCGTTTCTCCCTCTCGTTAACCTCCCGCCCCCTCTCTCACCTGTCGGCCAATCACAGACAGCCCCCGCCAACTCTAAACCAATCACATCAGACCCAGCTCACACACAGATGGAGGGGGGTAATTCCATTACCAGAGTTATATTGAGACGTGAGGAGAGGCAGCTGCAGAAGATTTACACAAACACCACACACACAGGAAGTGTGTGTGTGTGTGTGTGTGTGTTCCCTTCTTCTTCTGGACGTTAAAATGTCTGAAAACACGTCGACACAAACAGTTCACAAGCAGTCCCACATTTACTGACCAGATGAGTTACAGGTGTGTTTATTCAAACAGGTGATGACTTCAGACCAAGCTGAGCCTGTCAGACATAAATCAAACACCTGAGACATTTACCTGGACGTGAATCAGCTGATAAATCAGACACGACAGCGATGCGTAAAATTAGCAGAACATTTACAGAACAGGAGACAGTCTAGTCACCTGGAGAAACCTCATTAACCAACAGACAGAAGCTCCACATTAATTAATGTTAATGATCTCCAGCTGACGTCACCTGGAGAGATCACTTGACTGTGTTTCCTGTATCGGTCTTTAAAACAGGTTCCCTGAAACCCAGAATCCACCCGGTTCAGTCGACACGTTACTGAGCAGGCCCACCACGCATAGGTGCAGGGGCCAGAGAGGTCAGGGGTCAGGGGGTCGGGGTCCTGGAATGCATCCTCAGTTTGAAGTTTCAATATTTCTTTATGGAAAGTCGAAACAACTGCAAAGACACAGAACGACCACAAAGACTTCAACCTAGGCTAACACTTCTGTGTCCAGTGTTTAAGCTATGCTACGCTAACACCTCTGCATCTAGTCTTTAAGCTAAGCTAGGCTAACACCTCTGCGTATAGTCTTTAAGCTAAGCTAGGCTAACACCTCTGGATCCAGTATTTAAGTTACGCTACGCTAACACCTCTGCATCTAGTCTTTGTACTAAGCTAGGCTAACACCTCTGTGTTTAGTCTTTAAGCTACGCTAGGCTAACAGATCCTGAATATCTCTGCACACAGACATGAACCTGAGCATCTGAGCAGGAACAAGAGGATTTTCACCAAATGTCAGAGAGTTCGACCAGTCGACCAGTCGGCCAATAGGGAGCCGGCGTGTCAGCGTGACCTCTCTTCTGATTGGCTGGATCTGAGTCACAGTTGCTCTGAGTGTTTAAACTCCCTGAACGAGGCTGAACTGGTGTTGGCAGGAGGCAGATAGTGGACACACACACACACACACACACACACACACACACACACACACACTCAGAGCCGTGTCATGTTCAAAGGCTGGTGAATCTCCTGTCTCCTGCATGCCGACACGCTGATAAACCCTTTAACACACTAATTAACCCAGACACACACACACACACATCAACACACATCAACACACATCAACACACACACACACACACAGTTTTTTGTTGTTTTTCTGCCAAACAAAGTCCAAAACTTCAAACTCTCTCTCTCTCTGTTTCCCTCTATGTCTCTCGCCCTCGGTCGCCCTCTCTCACCTTTACATAGTGTTTACCTGTTGGCACAATTGCAGCTGTGTGTGAGTGTGTGTGTGTGTGTGTGTGTTGTTTACAGCAGTTTGTATTTTTTTTGAAAAGTGGTTTTGACCTCCAGGTCTCTTTGACACAGAAAGGCATTGTGGGAGTTATCACACAACAGACAGACACAGAGAGTGTGTATGAGTGTGTGTGTGTTGTGTATATATTTGCCTTGCAGCCTCTGTGTGTGTGTGTGTGTTTACTGTGTGCAGCTGGCACTGAGCTGATAACAGCCCTATTAGAAATATTAATATACCCTGAACCCCACAGAGACTCACACACACAATGTACACAAACACACACATGTACACTAAAGGCATCTGTGTGTGTGTGTGTGTGTGTGTGTTCGTGTGTGTTCCTTCTGGTCATCCCTGATTGGAGCAAATCAATTACAAGCCTGAGAGCGACGCATTTCATTGGCCGACAGCTGTGACTGACGGTCGGCCTCAGGAACACACGGAGAAATAAAATCAGAGAAGAAGAAACGACCACAGAACCTTCAAACACCAGGAAGCAGAACCAGAGCAGAACCAACTGAATACAAGAACCAGAACCAGAGCAGAACCATGAGTCTGTCTACAGCCAGACAGGAGCAGCAGAACCAGCTGTTTATAGTTAATACAGAGAAATAAAGACAGTGGAACAGCAGTAGAACCAGAGTAGAACAAATCAGTAAAATACAGATCAGTACAGAAGCAGCTGATCGGGATTGATGTGGACTCATGGATCTGGAGAAGGTCTGCAGTAGTGCATCATGGGAAATCTGATGACAGCAAAGACAGAGAGTGTAAACGTCAGCAGTCAGTAACAGCATCAGACGTCTGATGATTTATGTCACTGACCAAACCTTTAGACTGACCCAAACCAGAACCAGAACCACAGTGTGAGGAGCAGAGAGCTGCTGCTACTGAGAGAACATAAAGACTCAGTCAGGACTCGGTCTGCAGCAACCAGCAGCTAACGAGTCCGAGTGGAAAAGAGTGTGTGTGTGTGTGTGTGTGTGTGAGGCAGTAAAGGGTATTAAAGCAGATTACTGTTGTTCACACTGACAGCAGAGAGAGAGCGAGCGCTACATGGTTCAGATTAGATTGAACTTGTACCATTTATAAGAACATTAAATGGAGCCTGCAATCACTGGTCAATCGATGCTGCTGCTGCTCAGAGAGAGAGAGAAAGAGAGTGTGTGTGTGTGTGTGTGTGTGTGTGTGTGTGTGTGTGTGTGTGTGCAGCTGCAGTATTAAACTCAGGCTGTGTCTAGTGTTTCTCAGACTGAGATCACATGCAGAAGTCCCATTTAAAAAGTGTGGATTTGAGAGTGAATGTAAAGCCTGAGATGTTCAGGTTCAGTTCTCAGAAACAGTTTGAGCTCAGACCAGGTCTCCATCTGTTTCTGTATCTGAAGAATAAAACCTCTGTGCAGCTCATCGCTCCTCATCTACAAACTTTATCTTTAACTGGTGTTTGATGGACTGAGAGCTCTGACTGTCTGAGGAGGTCTTCTCCTCCTCCCTCTTCTCCTTCCTCTTGTCCTCCTCCTCCTCCATCAGTGTCGTTGTCAAGTTAAACTTTATTTTCAGGATCATTAATGTGAAAGATAAAGGTGTGTGTTATTGATCAGTACCTGTAGTTCACAGGATCAGGTGAGAAACAACTAGTCACTTCATCAATAATCAATCAGCGGCTGTTTGCTCTGACAGATCTTACCTGATCTCTGAGCTTCACCTGGAGCATCACATGACCCACAGCAGCCACTGAGATCAGACTGAGAACTACCACTGACTGAGTATCAGAGTACTGCAGAGCACAGAGTACTACTACTCTCTGAGATACAGTACTATCACTCTCTCTCTCTGTGTGACTGTGCCTAACTCGCCCAGGTGGTGGAGGGTTAGTTAGATTTAATGCCCTGTCGCTCCCTGCTCCCTGCCCCACATATCAGCCGGGAGGAGATCGAACCAGAGGAGGAGGAGGTGTGTGTGTGTGTGTGTGTGTGTGTGTGTGTGTGTGTGTGTGTGTGTGTGTGTGTGACTAATTGCAGCCAATCCAGGCAATCACAGAGCAAACAGCTTCTCTCCCAATGGACACACACTCACTCTCACACACACACACACACACACACACACGCTGAAACCTTCTCTTTTAAAGAAAGGAGGTGACAAACTCTCCTTTCATTTCCTGTTCTCCTCGTTTCTCATTTTCTCCTCTTCTCTCGTCTCCTCCTCTCCATCCATTTCCTCCTCCCTTCTCTCATTTCTACCCCTTCTTCCCTTCTTTCCTCCTCTACCTTTTCATGACCTCCTCTCCTTGTCTCCTCTCCTCTCCTCCCTTTGTTTCCTCCTCTCTGTCCATTTCCTCCCCTCTCTTCTCTCCTCTTTCCCTTCAGTTGTTTATTTCCTCCTCTCATATTCCCTCCCCTCCTCCCCCTCTGGTATAAATCACATTAAACAGGACAGTAACCACCTCCTCTCTATGTGTCCTCGCTCAGCCTGTCTCTCACGTGATTGGCTCTGTGATTTAAGAGCGCTGCATTCTCATTCGTCAGCGGCTTAACCTCCGTGAGCATGTGACAAACGATGCGCGCGCGCACACACACACACACACACACACACACAAAGAGTCCCCCCCACCCATCTCTCTGGTTCATTGTGAACTCTCTCTGTCCGTCCATAACTCAGAGCAGAAACTCTGGCAGGTCAATAGTAGATAACACAAAAGCTGCAGCAGCTTTTCTCTCTGTGCTGCCTTCAGGTGCAACTCACACTGAAACGGAGATGCTGCACTAAAGGAATCATTCAATACTTCATTATAGGAGCTGCATTTACTCTCTGCTTTACTACAGAGCAGCTGAACCTAACACAGACAGCAGCATTAATGTCCTGAACACACAACCCTCTGAAACCACCGAGACTGGTTCTGCTTCAGACCTCAGAGGATCCAGGACAGTTCAAAAGTTTGAACCTGAACCTGAAGTCAGAGCAACCCCACCAACCCCAACATCAGAATCCAAGATGGCTGCTCCTCATCAACAGCAGTGAACTCTCTGCTAATGTTCCTGTTTATAGCAGCTCAGTCTCATTAGTTTCACATGAAGTCAGTCAGACACAGAGAACTGTTCAGGTTTTATCTGTGAACATGTTGCTACGCTGTTTGTAGAGCGATGTTAGCAACTGTTGCTAACAACAGCTAATCTGAGATACGTCTGAATCAGTTCACCTTCATGGTTTAATGTTCCAGGTTTGAAATGTAAACGTCTTTTTAACAATGTTCTGAAGAGTTTGTGTTAAACTCTAACGTTAACAGCTCAGCTGTTCTTAAGGAGCAGATCTGATCTGATTCTCTGACAGAGAAACAACAACAAACACTTTCTGTGAGCGTTCATGTTTTCCTGTCACCTCAGTTCAGACCTCTGATATAAATGGAACGCAGCCTCAGACAGACAGACAGAAAGACAGGTACCTGCAGGGATCCAGTGGGTGCTGGCAGGTCGGTCCCGGGTCTCTCCCTGCTCCCAGTCGAAGTCGTCCTCTTTGGACTGGACCAGAGGACAGTCTGGACCCTGGCCAGACAGACAGGCTGAAAGACAAACAGACAGGTGGTCAGTCATCTACAGTCATGTTGTTGAGTGGAGACAGACAGATAAACCCAGAGACAGGTAGACAGGTGTCAGAGAGAAGTGAATAATGAGATAAAGTCAAGGACTTTACAGTCCTTCACAGGTGTGGGTGACATCAGGCGACTGAAAGCTGCAGAGTAGTCATAGACCGATGTGGTTTTTTCAGGGCCGATACCGATTATTAGTAGTCAAGGAGGCCAATAACCAATATTTGGAGCCGATATTCATTTGCAGTAAAAGTGAAAATATTGGCATCAAAATTTTGAATAATACAAACTCCAACACTTAACTTTGTTTAAATGTCTTTAAGCATATGTTTATTAAACAGCTTTTCAGATTTGCAACATGTTAAAAGTTCTTTTTTATCTTAGACAATAAACATCTTTGTTTTAAAATTCTAACAAAAAGTGCAGGGAGCTCTCCAGGCTCAGCAGCATGTCTTAGTAAAGTTAAATGAAAACTTAAACAAATAAATATCTCCCTAAAGTTTTCTACAGTAAATAAAGAAACATATATCTGCTCTCTGGAGCTTCTCCACCCAGTAAAACTTTTTCTCCTCTCCACCATGTGTGTGAGCACTGTGCATGCACAGCTTTCACTGCTGATTGGCTGTTGCCGTGGCTCTGCCTGTAACCAATCAGATGGTGCTGTGGGTGGGACAATGCTGGAGACAGAGTAGTGACTGCAGACAGAGAGGCGGCTGCATCAGAGCCAAAATAACCCAGTTTTAAATTGATCTGTTATCGGCCGTCGGATTAAAAAAAAGGCAGAAGCCGATATGCGTCAAAATGCCAAATATTGGCGCCGATAATCAGTCCGTCTGATAATCGGTCTATCCCTACTGCAGAGACTTTCACACTTCAGAGGACGGTGTCGGTATGTTTGAAATACACTGACACAACTGGATTTACATGATCCCTGTTCCAGAACCAACAGAACACAGAACCAACAGACAACAGAACTGTCAGAACTTTTCCTCAGGTGTGTTTTATCTCAGCTGTCAGATACGGATGACCTTTGACCTTCAGTTGTTTCTTGTCGGTCAGATGAGAGAGCAGCTTGTAAACATGTAATGTTCTTTAGAGTAAGACAGTTCCAGTTCATTACCATTTCCCAGCATTCCTCCCTGCTGGTTAACACACACAGACACAGATAATAGATGTAAACCCTCCTCCTTCCTCCGTGACTCAAACACGTCTAAATCCTCCATTCAGAGCCTCATACACTGATCCTGTGTGTGTGTGTGTGTGTGTGTGTGTGTGTGTGTGTGTGTGTGTAAATATATTTTGTGGTATCGGGGGCTTTGACGCCTCGTCAGCCTCTTCACTGTAATGACTCTGTGTGTGTGTGTGTGTGTGTGTGTGTGTAGCTGTCATCTGAAAGCGTTGACATTAAATAGCTGGAAGGCTCATTTTCTTTCTTTGTAACAGAAGGCACATTAAACACACACACACAGACACACACTCGTCCCGCCGGGCAGTGTTAGCTCATCAACAGATACGAGACACAATCTGTTTAATCTGCTTCTATGAATTTGCATCTATATAACAAACTGAACACACACACACACATACCCTCTCTCTCGCTCTCTCTCTCCCAGAGGAAAACACACAGAAAAGCAATCTGAGCCTCTTGATCGCCCGACAGTCTGAAGTGTAGCAAGAGATCAGCCTGAAATCTCACTGTTACATTCACGTCCACCATTTTAACTCGCTGTGTTTAACTCCCTGTGATTAACTCGCTGTTTAACTCGCCACGTTTAACTCACTGTGTTTAACTCACTCTGTTTAACTGAATAAACGACTGAGCGCTTGTTAGTGTCTGGGTCAATGTTACTGTCACTACTATCGGTGCCAATACTTCTGCTGTTACTGTTACAGATACTATTATTATTACTGATACTGGCAGCTGTCCTATGTGTCTGTCATTACAACTACTAATACTACTGTTACTGTGAGTGCTACTGCTGTGTGTAGTAATGTAAATATACTGTAGTACTGCTGTGTGTGTATTAGTACTGCAGTACTTTATAAAGTACTGAGAGAAGATGAGTTACAGCTTTAACAAAGAAACATGACGTCTGTGGTCAGACTCTCTGCTTCAGTCACTCGCCCTCCTTCCATTAGAGGAAAACAAAAGGGGTGGAGGGGGGGGGTTTCAAAGGGACCAGATTGTTGTCGGGGCGTTCTTCGTCTCGACTCGCCTCGACAGGAAATGAGAGAAAACACACACACACACACACACCTCCAGGGATCTGTTATACACACACACACACACACACACACACACACACACACACACACTGTCATTCCGTCACATACCATACACTCCTCCTTTGTGTGTGTGTTGGCAGAGTGATGACAGGGAACACAAAACACACCCTGAGGACATACACACACATTTCCACTGCTGCCTCTGTGTGTGTGTACCAGCAGTAATTAATCATAATGTGCAGCTATTGATCGTCTGCCCTCTTTATTCTCCAGTCGCCTGATCAATAACTACAAGTCTTCTCCTCTGCTCCTAAAGTTGTAGCTGTTTTAACCATTTACGTCCAAATTCAACACAACACTACACTATACAACACTACACAACACATACAAACACAACACATACACAACACACAACACTACACTACACTACACAACACACACTACAACACTACACTACACTACACTACACTAACACAACACAACACAACACAACAACAAAAAAAACAAACAAAAAAAAAAAAAAAAAAAAAAAAAAAAAAAAAAAAAAAAAAAAAAAAAAAAAAAAAAAAAAAAAAAAAAAAAAAAAAAAAAAAAAAAAAAAAAAAAAAAAAAAAAAAAAAAAAAAAAAAAAAAAAAAAAAAAAACAAACAAACAACACAACACACTACACTACACAACACAACACAACACTACACTACACTACAACACAACACAACACAACACAACACAACACTACACTACACACGTGTGTGTGTCTGTGGTGCAGGACTGTAAAGACAGAACTGTTCACTGACTGAATGTAAATATGTGAATCATTTAAACTGTGCTGCAGAGGTTGTTGTGTTATTGTGTTATTGTATATATGATGAACACAAATAACAACAGAGCTGATTCAACAACACAGAGCGACTCACAAACACTGAGTCAGACTGGAAACAACTAAAGTAACTGAGATGGAGATGAAGGACGGAGCAATCAGGGTCTGAACCATCTGATCCGGTCCTGATTTGTGAGACCGTGTGAGACTGGATCTCCTCCATCAGTCAGGACAGAGACTCCTCAGACTGGATTTCATTCAGTGGGAGAGGTGAAGTTCCAGATGATCAGAGCTCAGAGTCTGTGATTCTGTTTCCAGCTCCTGACTCTGACCCAGGTCTTCATCAGGTCTCATCGTTGTCTCTGTGTGACAGACAGTCACGCTCACCAATCACAAGTCAGAGCCACTGTGTTAACGCCCACTAACAAAAACAAAATGGCCACTGCCTCAGAGGAGACAGGTCGACAACTGACTGCGTTCAGAGACAGAGAAGCTGCTACAGGCGTCTGTAGGTCTGTAAGATCACAGGCGATCAGACGATCAGAGTGTTTTTAATCTGCTGATGCAGGAGTATGTAAAGTTACAGGAAGTTAACGTTCCATCAGGTTTTACAGGTGTGTAGGCAGATTGATACCTGTGATCAAGAGCTTGATAACTGATGTTTGGAACCGACATACAAACTGAAAATATTAACAAATAAATAAACATCATCATAAAAACACAGATCATCAGTAGACATCACAACATCTGTCTGCTCAGGTGACTCTACCTGACAGCAACAGGTGACACACACATCCTCATCTGACTCACCTGAGACAGGTACTGATCTGATGAACATGAAGGACACAAACACACTAAATCCTCTTTTCTTTCATTTGTTAAAAAATTTAAATGTTTTAAAAGAACACAAACACAAACAAACACACACACACACTGTGGTCGTCTCTCTCTCCAGGAAATGAGCATCACACACACTTTCATTCATTCATGACTCCCCCTGTATGTCCGTGTGTGTGTGTGTGTGTGTTGTTGTGGTTGCCGTGGTTACCATGACCTCTCTGAAGCCCAACCCATACGTGTGTGTCATGTTAAGGTGTTAACGGCTGTGAAATCTGAACGCTGCACGGTCGTGACCTCTGACCTTTAAGAGCTCAGAGAGGGAGGGGACGGATAGCTAAGGTGTCGCCATGGAAACGGGCACTTCCTGCTGAGACGGAAACAGTCACACACACACACCTGAAGAGTGATTTACTGATGTTGTTATTGCGGTGTTTTGTTGTCACAGACCCTGATCCAGATCCTGATCCAGACTCTGATCACAGGAGGAGATGGAGAGAAAAGAAAGTGAAGTTTGATGAAGAATCAGACAGACCACAAGAACCCCCCCACCCACACACACCCCAGGCTCAGACTCGGACTCTGTCCGTCCACAGAGATCTGATAACATTTAGCTGCTGCTGCTGGTGGGGGGGGGGGATTAGACCTCTGCTGCTGCTCCACTGTGATCTATTAACAACCAGCCAATCACACACATACAGACACGCACACACACTGTTGGGCGGACAGCGTGCGTGTTAGTCAGCTGGCCGAGCGCCTGGGTGGAGCTGCTCTCCTCTTCTTCTCTTTTACAAACTCTTCCTCTCTTTCCTCCCCCCTCCCTCTCTCTGAAGTATGTGAGGCTGAATGAAACCATCTGGTCCTGATTAGGAGAATGACTGTGCTTCTCAGTGTAAAACTCCTTCTCTCATCTCCTCACATCAAACCAGAACAAACCGACGTGACGCTAACTTCCTCTCCTTCATTACAGCCTGTGATCAGCAGCTGGTTAATGATCACACTCACACTCAGGTCCAGTGTCTGTGCAGAGACAGTATGAGGATCAGAGGCTCCAGTCTCTGCCTCACACAGACTCTTGTTGTTCAGTATTACCAACAGTGAGCGAGCAGCAGAATGCTAACGACAGTCTCGCTCTCTCTCTCTGGGTTTCACTCGGAGCCGAGCCGATCACAGCGTCCGCCGGGCCGAGTCAGCTCCTCACAGTGGTCAGGAGAAACTACACCTGACGGAGGAAGTGGAGGTGAAACAGCAGGAGGAGAAAAGATGAAACAAAGACAACAAAGAAACTGCTGATTTTCAGGGTTAATGAACATGTTTTCAGCTCAGACACAGTGAAGTCTGTCTGTCCTGTGATTGGCTGGGAGCCTGGTATGGAGGCGGGGCTTCGGGTTGACAGTTTTTCTTATTGTTGTCGGTCCACAGTGACCACTGATGAAACCAGCTGAGACACGTTACTACATGAATGATCCAAGTTTTCATCATGGATCATCGATCACTGACTGATGCTGCTGTTTTATTCGTGCACGAGGATGCACGTGCACATCCAGGTGGAGGTAACTCAGCAGCACCAACACACACACAGGACGATTGTAAACATGGAGGAAGCTGCAGCTGATTTTCTTCAGACTGTTTCCTCTACTGATCAATACATCAATCGATCAGTAAAATATCAGAATGTCCTGTTACAGCGTCTTCGACCTGACGACTGAACCCAGAGATTCAGGCAGGAAACAGACAAATCCATGACGACAAGAGACACAGAGTCAAAACAGCAGGAGGAGCAGGAGGAGGAGGAGGAGGAGATTAATGACACACACCTTAAAACCCTGAGTGTGTGTGAGATTAAAATAATCCAGATTTTGATCGTGAAGATGAAACTTTCTGTCATTGTTCTTCAGGAGGAAGCTGCCACCCCCCCATCAGAAGGAGGGGAGGGTCTGATCCACATAGCTGGTTACTGAAACTACAGAATTCACTAAATAAAGATGCATCAAATAAACTGTTTCTATTGATGTGAACTGAAACTCCACCCATCTACCAGCTGATCGGGGGGGCACCACGTTTACAGAACCACCTGTGATCAGATCCTGTTGCCAGTGTCTCAGACAACTCTCACTGGATTATTGTGATACTAGGAGAAAATTAAAAACAGCAGGATTCTGAATGGAGTTCTGCAGCCTCTGTTTTCTCTGGTTTCTGGGTGGATTTCTGGAGCTTTATTCTGAAACAACGTCAGAGATAGTGACATCCACAGGAAGTAGAAATCACACTGAATTAGATCGAGATGTGGTTCAGGTCTGTGAGTTCAGGTGCGACTCAGGTTGGACTCTGAATTCTGAAAGAAACACCAGAACCAGACTCATTTGTTTTTACATGTTTTTAACAAGCAACTGTTCACAGCTGCACCTGAATTTCTCACCTTACACTGTGTCTCTGACCCCCACCCTCCTGAAAACCAGCCGTCACACACAGGTCAGGTTAAAGTGCAGCTGTGTGTTGTTGTGCGTCAGATTTCCTCCTCAGGAAACAGCCTTTTCCTTCCTGTCTTTGTGTGTCCACACACACACACTGACCCAGATCATGTCTCAGATATAATGACCCCCCCCCCCAACCCAACACACACCAATTAGCAGAGTGTAACCAGGCTGATCTAATGTGTGTGTTATTATCTGCTGTCACACACCAGCCACTCTGTGTGTGTGTGCAATTAGCCTCACAGTTAGCCATTAGCATGATGCTAACACCCTGCCAAACCAAATCCTGAGAGGTGATTGGATGAGACCAGACAGTGTATGTATGTATGTATGTGTGTGTGTGTGTGTGTGTGTGTGTGTGTGTGTGTGTGTGTGTGTGTGTGTGTTTGGGGGGGGGGGGTTGACACGTGCAGCTCCCAGCAGCACCTGGGGCGACGAGTGTGTGTGTGTGTGTGTGTGTGATTGGAAGTGACAGTGAACACACACACTGTGACAGACAGCTGTGGCATTTAGCTGGTGACACACACACACACACACACAGAGTGACAGTGAGGATGAAACAAGATGGCAGCAAGAAAACAACAGATTCTGTTTGGACGGACGGATGACATTCAGACAGACAGACAGGAAGAGAGGAGAGAGAGAGGGAAGGAGAGAGGTGGAGAAAGAAGGAGGAGGAGGAGGAGGGAAGAAGTTTATATGAAAAGAGAAAAAAGGAAGAAAATCGAGGGTGAAGAATAAAAAAGAAAAAAATGGAGAAAGAGAGAGAGAGATTTAAAAGGAAAGAAAGAATCCTGCAGAAAAAAGAAAGAAAGAAAGAAAGGAGGATGAAGTTTAGTGAGAGTGAAGGAGGTGAGACAGGAGGAAGTAAAGGAGGACAGGAGGAGATGAGGGAAGGAGAGGAGGAGAGACGAGACACAGTAAATACACACTTCACTTTCACAAACACACAAATACAGAGTTTATTGCCCTTGAAAGTAGAGCAGTGTGTGTGTGTGTGTGTGTGTGTGTGTGTGTGAACTGTGATCACCAGCAAGAACACTAACTGGGCGCTAACAGCATTAGCGTTAGCACAGCAAGCTAACTTGCCTCAGGTCAAACATGAATAATGCAGCAGTCAGCCCAGAGCCTCTGGGTGTGTGTGTGTGTGTGTGTGTGTGTGTGTGTGTGTGTGTGTGTGTGTTGTCAGTGTTATCTGGCTGTACTTGAGGCTGTCTATATGACGGTATTAGAATAATATGCTAATTACTAATAATTACTCTGTAACATACACACACAGATTATCTCCCCAAGCCCCCCCACCCCACCCCACCCCACCCCCGGGCTCTGACTCCTCCTGGCAAGGATGAAGAAGAGGAGGAGAGGAGGATGGGGGGGCTGTAGGACTTGACATGTCTGCTGCTCAGACGATGTCAGAAACAGCTGCTGGGTCTCAAACAGAAGCTGAGGAGAACGACTCACTAGAGGTTCAGAAACACCTGTGGACAGGTGAGAGCAGCATCTGTAAACCACCTGAGACACAGAGGAACAGGTACGACCAGGTTCTCTGATCAGAGACCTGGAGAACGCTCGGTTCTTCGGCTCTAAGCTGCTATTTGGACAAAAACTGAAACACAACAACCTGAACTCCTCCTCCACCTCCTCCTCCTCCTCCAGTCTCACCTGAATGAGTCAGAACGAGCTCGTGTTCGTCTCAGGATCTGACCTGAGACCAGCCTTCGGGGCCTGTTTCTGTGTGAGTGTTTCCCTGTGTCGACTGTCCGTCCTCATCGGTCAGACTCATCACCACAGGACAACAGCTGTCACTTCCTGTTTCAGCCTCTGTGCACAGCTTCATCTCAGCTCCATCACTGACACAGTGCTTTAACAAGTTACTCTTTGAAAACAATATTAACATTACAACAGCTCTAAGTTTCTAAAGTGATGGAGGATTTAATGTTCTGCTGGGTTAGGTTAGTAAATATGGTCAACGGCCTGACGCAGGTTATTCTGTATAAAATATCGATCCTGGAAGGTCAACATCAGTCTGTCTTGTGTTTTAGTGTTTGCTCTGAAGCCAGATCAGCCTGTTTTCACCTGATCATGTCTACAAACGTTACCAATCAGTAAATTCTCAGTAAACCCAGTAAAAACTGAACATTCCCTCAGTTCAGATCCTCACCACCTTGAACCAGATCAGATCTGTCAGAGTCCACAAGTCTCTCCACCATCAAGGTGTTTCATGGAGGACTCAGGTGATTCTTATTCAGGTTCTGATTCTGTTCCAGGAGTCAGGGATTCTTGAGGAGTCCATAGTTAGTACCATGAGTTCTTCAGAGGTCTGGGGGTTTCTGGGTCCTTAAAGACAGTTCTAAAGGTTCCTTGGCTCCTGGAATATGGTCATTGGGGAGATTTTACAGGAGGTTGAATAGTTGTTCTAACAAAGTTCCCAGAAGTCCTTCAGTTGATTCTAGATGTTTCTATCCTGAAGGAGTCCTAGGGGTAGGTTCTAGTCATTCAGGAGATTAAGGGAATGGTTCTTTTGAGGGTTTAACCAGTGCTTGAGGAGGTTCTAGTCAGAGGTTCCAGGGTTCAGGTTCCAGTCATCATTGACTTGGTACTTGAGGAGGTTACAGCAGAGGGTGGTGACCTTCCTGAATTATTTTCTTCAGTCGGTTCTAGTTGTCATTCAAGAGGTTATAGAGGAACTGGAGGAGATCTGAGGGGATCT
Source organism: Lates calcarifer (assembly GCF_001640805.2). Taxonomy (NCBI): domain Eukaryota; kingdom Metazoa; phylum Chordata; class Actinopteri; family Centropomidae; genus Lates; species Lates calcarifer. Next base: position 318,102 of record NW_026115692.1, on the reverse strand, counting down.
TCAGGTGCTTGAGGATGTTCTGGCAGAAATTAAGAAGCTCCATGAGTTCCTCAGTTGTTCTAGATGTTTAGGAGGTTACAGTACTGCTTTAGACAGACACTGACTGTATGACAGATATAAGCATCTACCACCAGGGTTACCATCAGACAGACAGATATGTAAACCAGTGTGAATTTTAATTAAAAAATAATCCTCAGTCAACAGCTGTGGTTCTTTAGACTCTGCAGGTCAGAGGAGCAGAGATTAGAATGGATGATAAACCCAGAAACATGAGGGATTAGACTCCAGATAAGAACTGAGGTAATCAAAGAAAAGAAAGATCTGTTGTTCTTAATCTTATTTCCACAAAGTCCTTTCCCTCTCAGGATCACAGGAGGATTGTGGGATTGAACATTAACTGTGTCACATTCTCCTGTTAAACTTTCACTGATACCAGATCAATAATTCAAACCAATCAGTGTTAGAATATAAATCGGAACTGGCAGTGATCACTGGACCAAGATCGGGATCAAAAACTGCAGTGATTCCTCTGATGAGAAGCTGAACGACTGATTATTGATCAGTCAGAGAATCAGTAGATGTCTAATCAGTGACGACTAAAGGAAGAAGAGTTTTTCAGTTTTTCAGCTGAATCATCATAAATATGAGCGTGAGCTGATCGATCGTTTATCTGTCAACGTTTTATTCAACTATCGATAGAAACACAACAACCGCTGCTGACAGATGCACCGGAAGTACTCTATTACTGAGGTAAAGTACAGAAGTACTTGCAGCAAACTGTAAAAGTAACAAGAGTAAACGTACTTGCCATGGTGTAATCTGGACTCTGGACCAGAAGCCTGTTCAGTAATCCGTCTCTGAAACACGTCATGTAGGCTACAAGCTGCAGGTCAGTCCATTAAAAAAGGACGATTACAAAGAATAAAAACTCACAGCTCATAAACCTTCAACCCTTCACCTGATGATGTGTCTCTGTAGTCCAGCCCTGAAGTCAGCATTAGCCTGGTTCCCTCCACAAAATGCCAATGGGATTTTTTTCAACTACACCACGGTCACGTGACGTCAACGTCTCCACCACTAAGCTTCCAACTGGTCATTTCATTTAGCTCTGAGCTCTTCTACAAAAGCCTTTCTTCTTAGAAAGTTAGTGAGAGTTTGAAAGAGCGTGAGTAGAAACACAACGAGGCTGTAAAGGTGGACTGGTGAGTAGATGGGTTTTCATGTTAACGTCCCCGACAACCTCTGTAGTCTCATTTAGACACTCGTTAGCAACCGCCTTTTTTAAGACACGTAAAAGCTTCAAACATCAGGAGTGGGGGATTTACTGACCCATTTTATGTCGGAGAATAAAACCTGAAAATGTCTTGAGCTTGTGTTAAAACCACAGACCTTATTTCAGACATTTAACCAGAAACACACTGAGTTTGGGGCAAGGGAACAGGAAGTGCTAACATGCTAACTTACTTCCTGGTTTTAGCATCAGTCCTGCAGGTCTCTGTATACAGGTCACATCCTGAGAGACAGAACATGCCCGCACATTAAACCAAACATGGAAAGTAGATCAATACATTAATCCTTTCTCCACCAACGTGGACCAGGTTCTGTTCTGGTTCCTGCTCCTAAATTTCAACCACAACACAAAGTGGTTTTGAAGCTGTTCTCTGTACTGGGTCTCCGGACAGAACCAAGATTCAAGAACCAGAGATAATCTGGTGTGAAGGAAACAGAGGAGACCAGAACCACATCAGACTGCTCACCAACCAAAGTCCACAGAGAAAACTGAGGATTTTACAAACAACAAACTGGCAAACAATCAACCCAACAAACGACTGGACAACACACACATGAACACGGAGCGGTGTAAATGTCAAGGATGACACCTCCAGCTGATGAAGAGCACAGCAGAGTCTGCTCCTCACCCCCCTCACCCCCCTCACCCTGGCATACAGAAGGTCATCTCTAACCTCCAGCAGGGAGAGAAAGGGGGGAGATCATTCAGCCTGGCAGAGGCTGAAAAGGTCTGGCCCCCCAGGACTCACCCACAGCATTACACAATATACAACACAACACACTGCAGTACACACAGTAACAGGTGAGACAGGAGCTGAAACAGGATGACGACATTAAATCACACCAAAAGTAAAACTACAGGTGAAATAATAATAATCACTTATCACTGATCAATAATCAGTATTGTGGTAGAGCAGTGATGTGTGTGTCAGTGTGTAGCTGTTGTTTTTGTGTTTCTCTCAGTCCATCCTCCATTAGCTCCTCTTCTCCTCCCTCTCTCTCTTTCGCCTGCAGCTTCCTTATGGCTCTCGACCACTAATGCAATTGTGCTGGGAGCCAGGCCTGGGGGGGCACTCACACCCCCCCTCCCTCTGCTTTAACCTGTCTCTCTCTCTACAGACTGTCTCACTGCTGTGGTTCATTTCCTCCTGCAGCAGTTACAGTGTGTGTCTGAGCATACAGAGACAATTATTACACCTCATAAATATCCCACAATGCAAGTGCTGGTCACTAACCAACCAAGATATCCCATCATGCATTGTGTTGCCGTTGTGAGAGAGTCAGAACATTTCAACTACAAAACAATTCAAAGAGTTTTTATATAAAAATAAAAAATCATTCATTCACAAACAGAAACATTCAGATACGATTAAATCAATCAGATTAAATCAGGAGAAGACGAGTCAAAGAAAAGTTTCACATACAAATGAAACTATCAGTTGATCTCTCTCTCTCTCTCTGTGTCTTTAACCTCTCTTAACCTCGACCAGTCCCAGAGGTGATCCTTGGTTTCCTGCGGTTACGCTGTGACACACATTCAGCCAATCATTAATCAGAGTCGGGTGGCATATTAAGAGTCTGCAGCCGCCTGAGGACACACACACACATACACACACACACTCTGACCCAGAAACTCGTCCTCAGTACAAAGACGTCTCAGAAAGCAGGAGGTCGCTCAGTAGCCAACAGCACTCCTGTTCACAGACGTCAGTGAAGGCAGCGGCCGCGGGGCCGACAGTTACCGCGATGCCTTCGCTGTCCGACAGAGCACCACACACACCTGTGACTCACCTGTCCTCATAGGACTCCACCTGCAGAGCGACAGGTTCTTTACTTCCTGTCTCTGGATCAGCTGATGGAGTCACCATCACTCTGTTTTCCTGCTCAGGTAAACTCTGACATGGATTTTAACTGATGTAGAAAAGGTGAGAGAGACATGACAACCGGTAAAAACAGATTTCACACACCACACACTAACAGATTCACCAGTTAGAATTTAAACACCATCAGAGGACCAGGACTCTGCTGATTGGTCGACTCAGATCACAGAGAAACACCTGCCTCAAAAGTCTGAATCCAGCTCAGTTCAATGCAGCCGAGCCGGAAACACGATTAATATTTAAACACACACACACTCACACACACACACACACAGATATTAGCTGCGTATGAATATTTACTGTAGTAATTTAGGTTAAATAGCAGCTTCTGGGCCTGAAGTCCCTGAAGGCTTTAATGACACACACACGCCACAAGAACCCAGTGTGTGTGTGTGTGTGTGTGTGTGTGTGTGTGTTATCTGTTCGCTGGCAGCAGTTTTCAGATCATTATCATAATGATTATGATAAAAGAAGAGAAAACGTTAAAATCCTGATAAAATATTTATCTTCCTCTGGTCTCAGGCAGAGAGAGAGAGACAGGTGGGGAGAGAGACAGATATTAAAGATCTCAGCAGAGGAAAGTGAAGCTGCTGTGATTGTCCCACAGCTTCAACGGCACCTGAATACAACACCAAAAAGGAAAGAATCTGATGATTGTAAACATTTGGAGCAGCTCCACATCTGGACAGAACAACAGACCCTGAACACACCATCAGATCTGAGTCCAGGTCCTTTAACCAGGAGCATCATTACAGACCAAACTCCACTGACAGAACAGGAGCTGCTGGAATACCACTGCCTCTGACACACAACACCACCACCACCACAACAACACAACAACAGTCAGATCCACGTTAACTAAAAAAGTCACGGCGCCTCTCAGACCTCAGAAGAATATAAATCCATCACATCTGTGTGTTAAACAGACGTGTTTTAAGTTTGCTGATCAGGCAGATTATACTGATAACACACACATTCAACACACACTAATCCCTGTCTCATTAGTTCACTCTGTCACACACACATAACACACATACACATACACACACACACACACACACACATCTTCAAACAATAATCCTATGAATATGATCAGGGATTTGGGCCACAACACTAATCAGCCTGACATCTCTGGACAGGGATTAACGACACACACACAGTGTGTGTGTGTGTGTGTGTGTGTGTGTGTGTGTGTGTGAGTGTAATCTTTTGCTGACTGTGTTGTATAATCTGATGTTGTAGAAATAATTTGGTTAATCTGAAGATCGACGTCTCTCTGTCGGGGGGAGACGCTCTGTTACCACGACAACAGTCACATGCCTTCAGGTGGGACCCCCCCCCCCCCCCACCTGCTGGAGGAGACGACAGGTCATCAGCTGATGCGACTTCTACTAAGAATAAAAACGTTTTATGTTACCTGCCTGACATATTGTACTAAATACTATAATATAGAATCTAATCAATTATCAATATGATTTTATCTCTCTGACACTGTTAGAGTTTATTTGATATGATGTTATGGTGGTGAGTTTTCCTACATTAATTCCAGCATTAAAAACAGGAGAGGAAAACTCGCTGTGTCTCTGAATGTGACCTGGTATTAAACTGTCCTGTGGTGAGTTCAGGGACCCGGGGAGATTTGGATCTTGGTGACAGAGCTCAGTGCTGACACCGGCCCTCCTCTGTGTGCTCTCAGAAACACAAATCCTCCTCCACAGCTTCTATCTCATCTCTCATGTTAAACAAAAGGAGTCTTAATCCGGCTGCTTTAATCCCCGCTGGGTTTGCAGACGCTGCGTCTGAAGGCGGCGCATTAATCCCAGAGGCCACCGGGGCCGATCGCAGCGCCTCAGCCCGCCGGGGATCCTTTCTCCGACAGCTTTAATCTAACCCAGACCGACCACAAACACAGAAGAAGTCCTGCTTTGTGAAGCTGGAAACTGGAACTTTCTTCCTGCTGCTGCTGCAGATAATTCGACGCTCTGATGTGGATTTGTGGGGAGATTAAAGCTGACAAAGATTTATGCATTTTTTAAATTACTGAAATACAAACATGAAGCATGAAACTGCAGGCGGGAGGTGAGCGTGGAGAAAAGGAAGTGTAATAAGAAAAGCAGAGAGTAAATTCAGGAAGAGATTAGCGGCATGTTTTATTCATCTCTTTGTTGCTGCAACATAAATAACGTCACATGTGGAGAATGTGGAGAGGAGGAGGTCAGTGATACAGAGTTCAGCTGCTCTCAGTGTCAAATTACAAACTGAGGTTTAAACACTGCACACGAGGTTTCTCCTCACGACCAACCTCAGCTGCAACTTAAAAAGAAAAGAGGAGGATCAGCAGAAAATATCTTCAGCCTCCACTGCAGCAGAAAAGACACCACAGAAGAAGAAGCTGGAGTCAAAACTCAGGGTTTTTAATGTTTTTACTGAAATAAACTCAGTTTGGTCACAGTCGTCATCTCTCTGACTCTGATTCAGTTTGCAATTAAACACACTGTTCTATGAACTAAATATACACGCTGCTACACACTGTTACACACACTGTAACACACACTGTAACACACTGCTACACACTGTAACACACACTGTAACACACACTGTAACACACACACTGTAACACACACTGTAACACACACTGTAACACACACTGTAACACATTGCTACACACTGTAACACACACTGTAACACACTGCTACACACTGTAACACACACTGTAACACACACTGTAACACACTGCTACACACTGTAACACACACTGTAACACACACTGTAACACACACTGTAACACACACTGTAACACACACTGTAACGCACACTGTAACACACACTGTAACACACACTGTAACACACACTGCTACACACTGTAACACACACTGTAACACACACTGTAACACACACTGTAACACACTGTAACACACACTGTAACACACTGTACACACTGTAACACACACTGTAACACACACTGTAACACACACTGTAACACACTGTACACACTGTAACACACACTGTAACACACACTGTACACACTGTAACACACACTGTAACACACTGTAACACACTGTAACACACACTGTAACGCACACTGTAACACACACTGTAACACACACACTGTAACACACACTGTAACACACACTGTACACACACTGTAACACACACTGTAACACACACTGCTACACACTGTAACACACACTGTAACACACACTGCTACACACTGTAACACACACACTGTAACACACACTGTAACACACACTGTAACACACACTGTAACACACACTGTAACACACACTGTAACACACACTGTAACACACACTGTAACACACACTGTAACACACTGCTACACACTGTAACACACACTGTAACACACACTGTAACACACTGCTACACACTGTAACACACACTGTAACACACACTGCTATACACTGTAACACACAGGTTGGGTGTGTTGATCTCTCACTGCTGAGAACACTAACACTATTAAAGGTTACTGTGTGTGTGTGTGTGTAGAAGCTAAAAGCGTAAATTGGCTTAAGAAGCTGCCTGAGAACAGACAGTCATATGATCTCACACACACACAGACACACACACTCAGCTCTGTTTCTCACCAACAGTTTGAACATGAGTCAAATATTAAAACGACAGGAAACAGGATTCTGATCAAAAACAACAAAACCTCCAGATTCTCTTCAGAACGATGTGAAGACCTGAGTGTGACAAACAGGAAGAAGTTTGTTCTGAGGTGAAGAAAGGAAAGAGGGAGGAAAGGAAAGAAAGGAGGGAAGTCTCAGAGGTTTGAGGAGAGATAATTAACTCACTGAGGACTCACCACACACACCTGACTTCACAGTGTGTGTGTTTAATCTGTGAGCTTCATTAAAACCCTGACGAGACAGAACAAAGAGCTGACTGCACCTGAACGACACACACACACACACACACACACACACACACACTGTAACACACACTCAGGAGGAAAAGGTAAAGTCCTGAATCAGCGACAGTCCTGAACCTGGACACACCAGGTCATCAGGGAGTGTGTGTGTTTCCACGGTGTGTGTTACAGTGTGAGTGTGTGTGTGTGTGTGTGTGTGTGTGTGTGTATGTGTGTTGCTGAGTTAACAGTAGTGCTCTAATTACAGACCCTCCTCTCTCTGTCTTTGCTTCAGTTCTCAGGTTTATGTCTCTGCTGCTTTTAAAGGAAAATTCTGCTAAAATAAATCACAGCAGCTGTTTCAATAATCAATATAATCAATAAGATCAATATGATCAATAAATCCTCTCTGTCTTCTTTCAACTAAAAATAAGTATTCTCTGGTTACAGCTGATTTCCGTCTCTGCAGCTTTTAAGCCTGTTTCAGATCCTGGTTTTGGTTTTTGCTGCTCATTTCCTGTCTCAGTGTTTTCAGAATAAAAGTTAGCATCAAGCAGATAAAGAGACAAATGTTTCCCACAGAACTTTAAACAACAAACCTTCAAGAGCACCAGAAATGAATCCTGGATTTCCTCCTGAAACTCTCTGTGACTGAAATTAACTCCATGTCAAAAATCCTAAACCAGACAGATCCGGCTCTGATTCAGGTTTCAGCAACAAAGACACAATCTGGTTTATTAATCACACAAAGACTAAAAATACTCGACCAACTGACCAACAACATCCTGAGCGTCGCCCCCGACGACCAAGCACGCTCATTAGCCTCGCTCCATCACCACCGTTATTAGGGCGTGGTGACCATCTTGGACTCAGACCACTGAGAGTTTAATTTCATTCTCTGATGCTCTGCACACACACACACACACACACACACACACACACACACAGACGTTCATATGTGCAGCAGAGAGGGACGGATGGGAGGAGAAATCAAACACACCCTCAGGCTGCAGACAGACGACAAAGTTAAAGAAGTCCTGATCCTGTGTTGTTCTCAGTCTGACCCACACTCTGTTTATTCTCTGAGGTTTTCTCCTCTTTCTGTCTTTAACAGCAGCTGAACTCTCTATGTTCAGCTCCTGGTGTCAGTGCATCAGTGGATGTTCACATAATTCTCTCTGTTTCACTGTGAGACTGAAGGAAAGTTAAAAATAAGAGAATTCTGAATGAAGTTCTGCAGTCTCCGTTTCTTCTGAGCTTTATTCTGAAAGGATCATGTATTTGTACACTGTTCTCTTGGTGCTTTTACTTTGGTAAGATAGAGGAGTTTTTCCTCAGAGGTGGATGAACAGACCACGTCAGGTTCCACAGAAACCTGAGGCTCAACGGAGCTGGAAACACACGGTCTGGTCAAACACCAGTCTATCTGATGCTGTGTTCAAGTTCTTCTCTGAAGTCTGTCAGAAGTTTGAACCTGAACACCTCCTGAAGTCAGAGCAACCCCACCAACCCCAACATCAGAATCCAAGATGGCTGCTCCTCATCAACAGCAGTGAACTTTCTGCTAATGTTCCTGTTTATAGCAGCTCAGTCTCATTAGTTTCACATGAAGTCAGTCAGACACAGAGAACTGTTCAGGTTTTATCTGTGGAACATGTTGCTACGCTGTTTGTAGAGCGATGTTAGCAACTGTTGCTAACAACAGCTAATCTGAGATACGTCTGAATCAGTTCACCTTCATGGTTTAATGTTCCAGGTTTGAAATGTAAATGTCTTTTTAACAATGTTCTGAAGAGTTTGTGTTAAACTCTAACGTTAACAGCTCAGCTGTTCTTCAGGAGCAGATTAGTTTTGAGGTTGTTGTTACTCTAAAGACTTTCCTGTGAGTGTTTGTCTGATTCCTCAACTGGAATGATGTCAACTCAGTTCAGACCTCAGATGTAAAGCAAACGAACCATGAGGATTGTTCATGTTCATCTCTTTATGGCCACAGTTTATCTTCTAACAGACAACAGGATAATACTCCATGTCACAGAGTCAGAGAGGTGTTCCTAATAATCTGATCAGTCAGAGAAGTGTTCCTAATAAACTGATCAGTCAATGTCATCATGTTAGAAACAGAGAGGTTTGGCCCTCGCCTCCTTGATTTTGAGTTGAGTCAGAGTAGAAACAGATTCCTGTCAGTCTGAATATTTCTGTTTCTGCTGCGTCTCCTCCACTCAACTCTATCTGACTCTGTCTGACTCTATCTGACTCTATTTCTGGATTCTACTCTGAACCAGTCATCTGCAGCATCAGGAACAATAAATGATCCTGTTAACATCAGTAGAATCAGACAGAAATCAACACATCAAACTGAGGAGGAAACAGAGCGAATCTGTTTTTCTTTCTCCTTCACTCGACTCTATTTGACTCTGTTTGACTCTATTATGTGGATTCTACTGCAGAGCTGCTCCACCAACGTCCAGCTGCTGGAAATCATCAACAATTATTTCAGTTAAATCTGATGGAGATCAATATGTTCATGGATCAGTTGTTTTGACTCTGAATATCTACTGTGTTTTTGTGTTCAAACATCAACATTAACCAACAATATGATCAATATGTTAATGTGACAAAAACGATCAGACTGATTCCTATGATGAAGGTTTTCTCCTCTGACTCGACTCTATGATCTGAATTCTACTGTGAATCTGCAGAGCTGACATCAGGCTGCTGGAAACATCAATAATCATCAATGCGATCAATAATCAATAATCAGTTCAGTTAAACGATTCAACTGATTTATCTGATCAAATAAAGTGAACTCAATCAGTTTTCTTCCATTTGTCATTTTACTTTTCCTCTGCTGTTTCTACTGTCTGCACCACTAACACAAGTCAGACCAGGACCGACACTTAGACCAAGAACGACACTCGGTCTCGGTTGTTTCGCTTCAGTTTTGACGCAGTTTCTGATCTGAAGTGAAAGTTTTTCTGAGCGGAGAAGAAACGGAAAGAAAGAAAGAAAGAAAGAAAGAAAGAAAGAAAGAAAGAAAGAAAGAAAGAAAATGACAGGCAGAGGGGGGGGGGAGGAGGAGGAGGAGATTTTCCAGCTGGAAACTTGGATGCCGACACTCAGACACAGTAACTCCCATGTTCGCAGCGCTGACTCCCCCTCCCTCCTCACCCTTTCTCACCCTCCCTCCGGAGCCCGCAGAGACCCGGACCCCCGACCCCTCACCCCGGTCCCCGGTGTGTCCTCTTACCTTTGAAGGTGTCCGCCCGCGCACCCGTTAGTCCCAGTGAAACCAGTGCGAGCGCCGCGAGGAGCAGGAAAGTTCCAGTCCGCTCCATGTTCACACCGAGACCCTCCGGAGGGGGAGGGAGGGGGGAGGGAGGGGGACAACTACTGACCAACTCTTCTTCTCTTTTCCTCCTCTCTCTTCTTCTCTGGTTGTTCCCGCTCTGACCGCTCAGGTAACAGGCACGCGGACACTCTCCGTCTCTCCGCTTTTTTTCCGCCGTTTCTGCTCCGAGAGAGAGAGAGAGAGAGAGAAGAGAGAGAGGAGAGAGAGAGAGAGAGACCGTTTACCGAGCAGCACTGACGTCACGAGGAGGGGGGCACTTTAGGGAGGGGGGTAATTTATTTTAATATTTATTTCATGTTATTTACGTGTTAACTTTATTTTGTAAATTTCTTATTTTATGGTAAATTCAATAAACTAATGAAACTAATGAAACTTGTAATATTTTATATTTTTAGATTCATTATATTTTTTCTTTTAATTTTGTTTCATTTTATAGCTTTTAAAACTAATTTTCATATTTTATTTTACATTGTTTTACCTTTTTTCAATGATTAAAACATATAATAAAATGTCTGATATCAAAATTCAATCACTTGTTAATTGCCATTGTTTATTGAATGTATATTATTCTTATTATCATTATTATTCATGTCTGTCAGATTTTTTTTTTATTTTCTACTTTATTATTCTACTCAATTTTACATGTGTCGTCCTTGTTTTATAATTGACATTTTTATTTCGTTTAATTTAGTTGTAAGTTATTACTGTATTTACCTTCATTTTAATGTAAGCTCGTGATATTTAACTCCGTCAGTTTCCTTCACGTTGAGCTGCATCAGTTCATCTGTGATTCACCTTCAGTCAGTGTGGAGTGACGATGCTGCCCCCTGCTGGTCCCTGGACTCTCTGCAGCTCTGTGACGGTACTGCCCCCTGCTGGTCCCTGGACTCTCTGCAGCTCTGTGACGGTGCTGCCCCCTGCTGGTCCCTGGAGGAAATAGTCAAACTGATGCTTTTACCTCTTCAGATTCAGACTGATTCACATGTGTAGAGAAGCTTTTATTTGATTAAAACACGTTCACATCTGTTAATGGTTCAACTGCTACAGGTTTACAGGTGTGTGTGTGTGTGTGTGTGTGTGATGAACCTTCACTCAGTAAACAGGTTTGCTGCTCTCTGCTGCCTCCTGCAGGACACACTGACACACTGCAGACAGGCTCCAGACAGAAAACATGAATAACAACAGTAATAATAATAATATAAATAATAACAGGAAGAAGGAAATAAATTAAAAACAAAATTAATTGAAAACAACAAAAGTTTAAATAGAATAAAATTACTAAAGTTTTCTTTTTACCAAATGTTTGTTTTACAGTTGACAAAAGTATATGGACAGTCGAGTCTATTGTTGAGTGTCAGACAGTTTCTAGGGTGCTCACATGCTGCAGGTAACGTCCTGGGTTTCATACGTTTCTATAGGGGTCTGAACTGAAGAAGAATCTCAGTCCTCATCAGAGACATTTAACTGTTCACATCCAGACCTGCAGACAGTCTTCCAGCTGCTTGTCCAGATATGTCCATCATCAGCATCATTTTCATCATCAACATCCAAATATTTGAGGTAGTCAAACATTTGCTCCCCCACCCCCCACCCTATCCAGCTCTCAGGTAGTTGAAGAGGGCAGTGAGCCCCCCCTCCAGCACTTCCTTCACTGGCTTCAGCAGCGGGTTGTGGACGATGTGGAGTCCTTTATCCAGAGGATGACAGGCGAGTTTCTCCAGCCGGGACAACTGGTGCATCTCCTGAACACATCATCATCATCATCATCAGCTTCATCAGCAGTTTAGTTTTATACCAGATCAAACTTCACGTTACCTGTGGAACATCTTTAATGTCGTTGAAGTCCAGATTCAGCAACTCCAACCTGGATCAGATCAGATCAAATCAGTTTGGTGAGATGGTGTTACCTGGAGAGGTGTGGTTACCTGAGGTGTGGTTACCTGGTGAGGCAGCAGAGAGCCTTGGGCAGTGAGTGGAGGCTGTTTCCTTCCACAATGAGGATCTTGAGTTCCACCAGTGCCTGGATGTTCTCGGCCAGGTTCTCCAGACGGTTACAGGCCAGGTGGAGGAACACCTGCGGGGACAGAGGAGGTGAACACCTGTCAGATGAGGGTGTTGATGTTCCTAAATCCTGGTGGAGGAGTTCACCAACCCTCCCTATGAACGTACCAGAGCCTTCATGTTGTAGACGCAACCTGGGATGTGAGTGATGTGGTTGTGGCTGAGGTTGAGTTTCGTCAGTCGGGTCAGGTTGGACAGAGATGCCGGCAGAGACGTCAACTGGTTATTGGCTAAACTCAGCACCTGAGGCAAAGGAGAGAAACCACCTCAGCTTCTGTTGAATTCAACAAACCCTCATCTTAACATTCGTGTCCTGAGGAGCACCACAAGCCTCCATCTTAGATCCTCTTTTATTCTCAGATACAGGTTTTGCTCAGCTGCTGATCCTGATCCTGTTCGCAGCTCAATCACAGTGAAACACAGAGGCTTAAACTTGGTAAACAATTGAACTTAATTAGCTTTTTCTTTTGTACATTTAAAATCATTTTCACTGTTTAAAAGAACCACATGTACATTTTTGCTATCGCTACATAGCTAACATTAGCATCAACAGTTGCTACTTCTTCATCCTCTCATGTTGGTCTGAGGACATACCGGACGCTACAGTGATCCACTATCACAGACTGGTGTTACAGAATAAGGCTAGATGGTTAGTGTGGCTAGTGTTTTCAGTAGCACTTGTACCTCCAGTTGTGTACAGGCTCCCAGCTCCTCAGGAACTTCAGTCAGTCTGTTTCTGTAGGCAAATAAAACTCTGAGTCTCCTCAGCTGACCGATCTCTGCCGGCAGACTGATCAGCTGCAACAAGAAGATGACTTATTTTTAACTTGTCCATAATAAACACGAAGCAGAAGTGAATTTATCAGATGTAGTGTCAGACATTTGACAACATCAGACTGTGGGCTGTAATGAGTGCTGTGGCCTGTAGGGGGCGCTGACAGCACTTTACTACTGCTGTTGTTTCTCAGTCACAGATGAAGTGAAGGTTGAAGGAGGGAGCAGGAGGAAGGTGAAGAGAGGACAGAAACTGGATCCTGGTGGATTAGAGGAGGGGGAATTATAACCTTTATTTATCCAGGAGACACAGCAGCTGCTGGGGTGGGGGGGGGGAGTGCCTTGCTCATGGGCGCAGACTTGTACCTCAGCCTCTAAAGACTCTGCTGGGCTGGATTCATGACAATAATGGGGCATTTAAAGGATCAGCTCAGAGTTTGACCCTGACTACAACTGCATTATGGGAAATGTAGGATCAAGTGTTTCTGTTCTAAAGGTCAGTTTATGGATGAGATGTTTCAGTGCCTCATCGTGTTTCCTGCGACAGGTGATGCTCACCTGGTTCCCCCACAGGTTGAGAACCACCAGGTTGGAGAGCACAGCGAGTTGAGGAGGAAGAACCTTCAGACTGTTGAGAGACAGATTCAACTTCTCCAGCTCCAACAGCTCCCACAGCTCATCAGGAACCTCCTGAAAGGGGGGGGGGGTCAGACATGTTGTTCCTGTAAAGACCTGATCGCAGCACAAAGACATATATGTGGCAAATGTGGCTTGACAGCTAACTAGCTAGCATGCCTGTGGGAAGATGCTAGCATTAGCATGTAGCAGACTGTACTCTGCACTTGTCTGTTTACATCCCTCAACATCCTGTTCACTGTCCAAGCTAACTGAATTGAATGTGTAACAGACGAGGGTCAATAAAACACAGGTGATAAGCTCCGCCCCCTCAAAGGTGAGCTCTATCTATTGGTCAGAGGAGCAAATTCACCAAGCATGGATTTAACCTTTAACCCTGATAAAGTTTCACAATCTGAGATGTAAAGGTATAAACAGCAGCTGCAGTTGTTGTTGTTGTTTTGTTGTGTTATTGTTGATGTTGTGTTGTTATTGTTGTTTGTTATTTTGTTTCACTCCTCTGACTCGTACCTTCAATCCTCGGCGAGCCAGACTGAGGACGTTGTATCCAAACTGTTTGACGGTGAATCGTCGGATTCTCTCTGCTGATGTCAGACTGTCCTCCCTCCCCACGCTCCTCTTCTCCTCCTTCATCTCCTCCTTACACACTGATCCTCCCATCCCTCCCTCCCTACTCTCCTCTCCCTCTTTCCAAATCAGATCACTGCTTCTTTTCTGTTTCCACCACAGAGAACAGCAGCGATAGAGAAGCTTCACTGTGCAGGTGTTATTGGATTGTCCAGGTGTTGTCCAGATGTTGCTCCTGTCTCCACAGCTCTCTGAGACCAGGAGTCTAAGTCAGGTGAAGTCCTGCAACTGCTTCTGATCCAGTCTCAGTCCAGAACTGATTCTGATGTTTTTGGATCTGAAACAAAGACAGAGCGATTCAAACCATTTCACTGCATCGAGTCAGAAACATGAGAGAACTGAAGGTTTATTCTGTTTCTTTAAACCTTCACTAATGTTGAACTGATGAAACATGGACGTCCAGCAGAGGAACACGATCAGTCTGAGAGTTCTCAGTGTTTCAGCTTTGGTCTCAGAGAGAAGCTGAAACTGATCACTCACCTCATCAATCAGCTGCAGAGTCGTCCACAGAAACCAGGAGAGTCAGCTGATCTGAGGACAGGCCGATCGATCAGGTTATTGATAAGCTGACTGTGAATGTAACAGACGGACTGTTCAGACTGAGAGAAGACGAGGAGGAGCAGGAGCAGGAGGAGGAGGAGACTCTATTTGAGGACGAGTGATGACAGACAATCCCCCCCCCCCACACACACACACACACACACACACACACACAGCTGCTGCTGTCAGTCAGCTGCTCTGAGACTCTGATCTGAACTCATCGTCTCTCTGACTCTGACTGCAGACCTCAGGTCCACGAGCTCCAGGTCCTGATCTCTGCTTCAGAGGTCAGACTGTCTGCACCTGCCCACAGATCACCTGGTGAATGCTCCATGCCTTCAGTATAAGTCACAGCAGAGAGAGAAAACATCGTCCACTGGAATCAAACCTTCATGAAGACGGTGGATCACCTATGTTCCTGCTCTCACCTGTGTACAAACTGCAGGTAACACTGAGGTACCTCTCAGTCTGACAAGAAGAACTACACAGGTAGTGTAGTGCAGGTGTAACACCAGTGATCTCTAAACCCTGATCCATCAACACAATACAACAGTCAGGTTCAATGACTCACAGTGTTTATACAATGACAGTTCAGAGTCCCAGTCTCTGAAAAAATGTCAGAGTGAGACCTCCTCTTTGTTAAAGACTCTCTCCACCAACCAGAGCACTCTTCAAACAGGCATCACTAATTTCAATTTATATTTCTAAAATCTCATATTTGATCTTTTTGATGTGAACAGCTCGTCTCAGTAGCTCTGTGTTCTGTTACCTGTGTCAGACTCACCTGTGTCACTGACCCTGGCCTCAGCTGTCTCACCTGTTTAACAACACTGTCAAGCTGAACCCTGATCACTTATCAATGATCAATAAAATCTGAGAGTCAGCTGACCTGAGGACAGCTCAATCGATCAGCTTATTAATTAATAACTGTTCAGACTGAGAGGAAAAGGGAACTCTGTGAGGAGTGACATTCTGTAGACCCCACCCCCCACCCCCAGGACTGAGACAATATAGTTTGAGCTGAATGAGTGGAGACAGTTAAAGGAGCAGACCACTGTTTTTACATGATTTAACCCTTTCACCGCCTCCCATCAGCTGAAAGTCTTACTCCATCAACAATAATCTTATTGATTAGTGATGATTGATCAGGAGCAGAACAACATGATGTTTCTACAGCTGATTAAATATTAACTGATCAATTATCTGTGGGTTCATTCAAATCAACTGAAACAAATACAACTAAACCAAACTGCAACAGAGCTGAAGAGAGTAAACATCAACAACAACAACAACAGGCAGAGGAAATGTAAACAACAGCAACCTGAGATAAAGGATAACTTCATGTTTCTATCTTCAACAGAATAACAGAGAAGGACTCACCCCCCATCACCAGGTCAGATGGTTCAGTCCACCCCTCCCCCTCCCCCTCCTCTTATTGAGCTGAATGAATGAAAAGAGAGAGAGAGAGAGAGAGAGAGAGGTAGAGTCATTGTGGCGTTCCTGCAAAGACTCTGCAGCAACACATTCCTCTGAACCAGATTTATTCTGCCAGTTCATACTGGTTCAACTGCACAAGGACCTGGACTCAGACACAGACACAAACCAGGACCAGAATTCAGACACAGACCAGGACCAGGACCTGGACTCAGACAAAGTTTAAACCCAGTTAAAATCAAGTTAGAGACAGTTGGAGTGCTGTTGTGTGCAGAGATGAAGTTGCTGCTGTTGTTGCTGCTGATGGAGCAAACTGCAGCTCAGCAAAGAGGTGAGAGACTCTGTTCACTTTACTGTTTCTACTGTTTTCAGATGGAGGTCCATGTCTTCAGTTTTTCAGATCTTTGTGTAAAACCTTGGATCAAAGAGTCTGAAACTTTGATTTTCCATCATAGATTGATCAGTGAATCAGTTTGATCAGTTTCACTGTGAACTGATCAATAAATCGCCTGATCTGAACAAACTTCACATTTAATCATCTAAATTAACTGACTGATCTGTATTTAACTGAATTACTGACACAGAGATGCATCAGTCTGCAACAGTCTGCAGACCTGTGAGCTGTTAGCCCTGTTAGCTGTTAGCCCTGTTAGCTGTGAGTGAAGAGATCAAATTTCCAATCAGACTGATCAATATAAAGATAAATACTGATTGTGTGTTAATTTCCCCTCAGTTCAGTCTGACAGGCTCTTTAATCATTTTACAAGGTTCAATCATCTGAATCTGACAGAGTGAGGATCCTTGACTCTACTTTATCTCTGTTTAGTCTGAATTCATCCAGTTTACATTCACTCACAGACACTGTGACTTCTCTCTCTAATCCTGTGTACTTACACTGCAGTAAAACTACAGTCTTCTTTAACGGTGGCTGAGGCTCAGAAATTTATCTGGAGATAACTGTAAATTAATCAATGACTAATCAATGAATCACAGATGATCCCTCTCTGTGTGTGTGTGTGTGTGTGTGTGTGTGTGTGCGCAATGAACATATTGATGAGGATCGTCAGACAGAGTGTGTGTCCTGCTGGGAAATTGTCTGTGTGTGTGATTAGTGTTAACAATCACACTCCTCCCTCTTCCTCTCCCCCGCCCTAAACCCCCACCTCCCCCCTATGTGTGTGTGTGTGTGTGTGTGTGTGTGTGTCGGGGGAGGGGTCAGAGGTCAGTGTGAACCACCATGTTATTACAGCAGTCTGTTTTATTCAGCCTGTTCAGAGCCAACATGGCCGATCAGACGCTGAGGGGAGGTGATGTAAAGTCGCAGCCAGACGATCTGATTGGTTCACTGATATCCCTGTGAGATGCAGCAGAGGGATCAGAGCTGAGTTAGAGATCCAGGTTAGACCTGAACCTGATCCAGAACCATGGCCCAACTTAGACTCTGACACACACATCTGGATCTGCGTGTATTTCCACAACAACACTGTGTGTGTGGTCTGGGTGTTCCTCATGTTGTGGGGACCTACAGCTGTTTACACAATCAGTTTATGGCGACAAAAAACAGGTCCCCACAAGGAACAGAAGTACCCATAACACACATGAGTAGATACTAAAGTGAAGACATGATTTAGAGTTGTAAATCAGTGTGTGTGTGTGTGTGTGTGTGTGTGTGAGGCCACCCAGCTGATGTTATCTCACCTCCACAGCTGATCACACACAACAGTAATTAACACGTGTGTGAGAAGAACTGATTTTAGTGATTAAACTGGTTTATATTCAGTGATTTGATCAGTTTCTCTGTGTCTGTTCTTCACTGTGGTTTTCTAGTTTCTTTAAATGAAACAGATCTGAGGTCAGTCAGTGAAACATCACTTTAACAAACAAACAGAGTGAGAGTCACAGCAGGAGCAGCTGAGTCAACACCGACTGTCTCCACTTTAATCTGACCAAACTTCAAAATAAAAGTCTTTCAGGAAACAACTCAGTCAGTAACAAACATCTGAACCAGGTTTGGTTCAAAGATGAAAAATGTTTCTGTTTTTGTGGCTCAGTTATAAAATCTGCTGGTCACATGATCACAGCCTGAGGAAGTGAAGTGTAAGACAGTGACTCACCTGAAAGTTTACCTGCAGAAACACCTGAACTACCTGAGTCACAGTCTGACTGCCTGAGTCCAGACAACAAAGAGGACACACTTCACTCATTAACTCCTTCATTCCCTCACTCATTCACTCTTTCATGTGTTTCAGGAAGCTAACAGGAAGCTAACTCTGTGGTTGTGTTTCAGGTCTGTTTCCGGCCATCTTGAATCTGGCCAGTAACGCAGTGATCAGCAGTAACGCCACCTGTGGAGATCCAGAACCTGAGGTTTACTGTAAACTCGTTGAACACGTCCCAGGACGAAGAATCAAGAACCCTCACTGTCCCAAATGTGACGCCAACTCTGTCCTGTCCAAAGGTCTGCACCAGAACCAGAACCACACAGTCCACTTTAATCTGAACGAGAACCAGAATCACAGTTGAAAGCATCTGTCTGTTGTTAACACATTAGTCTTTAAATAAAGCACCTGATCATTGATCACTCTGTGTATGTTTGTACCTCAGAACGCCATCCGATCACAAACGCCATTGATGGAACCAATCAGTGGTGGCAGAGTCCAAGCATCAAGAACGGACGACAGTTTCACTGGATCACCATCACACTGGACCTCAAACAGGTAACAGGTCATCTCCAGGTGTTCGGGTAACACACCTGTTCAGGCTGTTGGGTTAGGGTCAGAGTCCAGGGGAGAAACAGCGACAGATGGGCAGGTTTAGTTACAGGTGTAACCTGAGCTCTAGACCTGAATCTAAACGTGTTTCTCTGTTCAGATTTTTCAGGTCGCCTACATCATCATCAAGTCAGCAAACTCTCCTCGCCCAGGTGAGAGCAGCCTGTACCTGTCTGTCTGTCTACCTGTCTGTCTGTCTACCTGCCTGTCTGACTGACCCATCTGTCTCTCAGGTAACTGGATCCTGGAGCGCTCTCTGGATGGTGTGACCTTTGACCCCTGGCAGTTTTATGCCATCAGTGACTCGGAGTGTTTGACTCGTTACAACATCACCCCGAGACTCGGACCTCCGACCTACAAGAGCGACACAGAGGTCATCTGCACGTCGTACTACTCAAGACTGAACCCACTGGAGCACGGAGAGGTGAGACAGGCTGTCTGTCTGTCACCTGTCTGTACATCTGTCTGTCTGTTTGCATGTCTCTCTGACCTGTCTGTCTCTCAGATCCACACCTCTCTGATCAACGGCCGACCCAGTGCTGACGATTTGACCTCTGACCTCCTGAACTTCACGTCAGCTCGTTACATCAGACTGAGGCTCCAGCGAATCAGAACTCTGAACGCCGACCTGATGACGCTGAGTGTCCGAGACCCTCGAGACATCGACCCCATCGTCACCCGGAGGGTGAGACAGGCTGTTTGATCCCATGATCTACATGTTTCATATTCATGAATGAAAACTGCTACACATTACTTCCTCTTTACTTCCTGTTTATTCTCTCAGTATTATTACTCCATCAAAGACATCTCTGTGGGTGGGATGTGTATCTGTTACGGACACGCTCAAAGCTGCCCGCTGGACCCCGTTACCAAGGTAACAACACACACCTGTACACACTTGCACACACCTGTACAATGTCCTGCAGGTGAGGAAATGTTCAACCTGTGTGTGTGTGTGTGTGTGTGTGTGTGCAGAAGCTGCAGTGTGTGTGTGAACACAATACCTGTGGAGAGAACTGTAACGAATGTTGCCCCGGATACCACCAGCAGCCATGGCAACCAGGAACGGTCTCCGAGGGAAACACCTGTGAGAGTAAGAGAAAGAAAAATACAAACACCTTTAAATACACGGTCTGCCTCTCACCTGTCTGCCTCTCACCTGTCTCTCTCGCTCTCTCTCAGAGTGTAACTGTCACAACAAAGCCGTTGACTGTTTCTTCAATCAGACCGTCTCCAAACTCTCTTTGAGTTTAAACTCTCGCGGCGTTCGTCAGGGAGGCGGAGTCTGTATCGACTGTCAGCAGAACACGGCCGGCATCAACTGTGAGACCTGCAGAGACGGATACTACAGACCTGCTGAGGTACGCAGTAATACTACAGATAATACTAGAGTAACAGTACAGTAACACTACAGTAATACTACAGTAATACTACAGTAATAGTACAGATAATACTACAGTAATACTACAGTAACACTGTGTGTGTGCAGGTTTCTCCGTACTCAGATTCTCCGTGTGTTGAGTGTAACTGTGACCTGAGAGGATCAAAGTCTTCAGTCTGCGTCAGAGATGACTCACAGCCAGGTCTGTTACTGTTGTTGTTACTGTTTGTTTTTGTTGTTGTTGTTGACTCTGACTGATGAGTGTGTGTGTGTGTTCAGGTGTGTCTGCAGGTCAGTGTGTGTGTGAGGAGGGGTTCAGCAGGTCAACAGTGCAATCGTTGTGCGTTTGGATACAGAGATTTTCCTCTGTGCGTTCGTTGTGAGTGTAACCTGTCGGGCAGCGTCAACACCGACCCCTGCAGCCCCTGCACCTGCAAGGTAAACACTGACATCATCGTGGGGGGGCGGGGCTACTTGTAATTTCACTTATTAACTAAGCAAACCTAAGTCTGTTCTCACCTGTTCCCTGATGTCTCATTTGTTCTCTCACCTGTGCTCCCTCCCTCAGGAGAACGTGATGGGAGCTCACTGTGACCTGTGTAAACCAGGGTTCTACAACCTGCAAGAGAAAAATCAGCTTGGCTGCACTGACTGTTTTTGCTTTGGTGTGTCTGACGTCTGTGAGAGCTCCACCTGGTCCACAGCTCAGGTAACACCCACCTGCACACAGACAACACACACCCACACACATGGACAGGTATCATACACACCCGTTCTCAGGTAAAACATCAGTATAT
Source organism: Lates calcarifer (assembly GCF_001640805.2). Lineage (NCBI taxonomy): Eukaryota > Metazoa > Chordata > Actinopteri > Centropomidae > Lates > Lates calcarifer. Next base: position 296,694 of record NW_026115692.1, on the reverse strand, counting down.
CTTGTCTTTTGTTCAGGTGTATCATACAGACGCTTGGCTCCGCCCCTCTCAGTCCCTCCACACACCTTCTGTCGTCCATGGCAACGACCTCCCGATCCCCGGCAACACCTCATCTGGCCACACCCACCAACAGGTGCTGTCGTGGGTGGCACCTGCCAGTTTCCTTGGCAACAAGGTCGGTTACCATTTCCATAATGTCACTAATCAGTGAACAGCAGCGACTTCCTGTCTGTCTGTCTGACTTCCTGTCTGTCTGCAGCTGGTGTCTTTCGGAGGTTACCTGAACTACTCTGTGGTTTATGACGTCCCATTGGACAATGAGGACCACTCTCTCCCCGCCCACTCTGACATCATCATCGAGGTGAGAAAACTTGAGATGAAAAACTACAATCATGGAGTCTTAAAGAACTACAACTCCCAGACTGAACTGATGACCTTTTGGTCTCGTCTCCAGGGTAACGGCCAGGCTTTCCGTCTCTCTCCTCCCCTCCTCCTCTTCTTGTCTCCGTTGGCCGAGCGCTCAGTTGCCGTGGCGATGGTCCCACAGCGATTCATGGATGATCGGACGGGTGGTCATGTGACCCGTGACGACCTGCTGACGGTCCTCACCGACGTGACATCACTGAGGGTCAGAGTTCACCTGAACGCCTCCGCAGACGGGCCGATACGGTGAGAAGTCTTCCATCCAGTCTACTGGTGGTCTGTGGGTTCAGGTCCTGGTGCTGGTCCTGGGTCACGTGTTCCTGTTCTGATGTCTCTGTCTGTCCCTCAGTCTCAGCTCTGTGTCTCTGGACATCGCTGACTCTGGATCAGTCTCTGGGGTTCAAGCGGTTGCCGTGGAGACGTGTGAATGTCCATGGGGTTACAGTGGCACTTCCTGTGAGGTCAGCTGATTGCCTTATTACATCATCACTGTGAGACAATAACAACCACAGTCATGTGACTTCACTGTGTGTGTGTGTGTGTGTGTGTGGTGTGTGTGTGTGTGTGTGTAGGCGTGTCTCCCAGGTTTCTACAGAGTGGGCGGAGTCTTATTTGGCGGGAACTGTATGCAGTGTGAGTGTAACGATCACGCCACTGAGTGTGACGTCAACGGAGCTTGTTTGGTGAGTTTCAACAAAAAACAAACAGTAAGCAAATAATAAAAATAGACCAAAAGGACGTTACCATGGTAACAGTACCACAGTCAGCTGACTAAACACCTGTCTCTCTCTCAGGGTTGTTCCCATAACACCACCGGTCCTCACTGTGATCAGTGTTTACCTGGTTTCTATGGCGACCCGACAGAGGGAACAGCAGACGACTGCCGGCTGTGTCCATGTCCTCTGACGGAGCCGTCCAACAGGTGACATTCAAACTGAGAAACTTTATTGACACACAGACCCGCTGACAGTGAGTGTGTATCAACACTGTGATTGTGTGTATGTTTCAGTTTCAGCCCCACCTGTGTGCTGGAGTCACCTGGTCAGGTGTCATGTGACCAGTGTCAGGAAGGATACACAGGGAATAACTGTGAGAGGTGAGGACTGAGAGGCAGGTGTACCTACCTGTAGACAGGTCAACTCGCTGTAACACCTGTGTGCCTGTGTCTGCAGGTGTGCCAGTGGTTACTATGGTAACCCACAGGTAGTGGGCGGGGCCTGTGTCCGCTGTGAGTGTAACAGTAATGTGGACATCAGCGAGGCGGGACACTGCGACACCGCCACCGGGGAATGTCTGCGTTGCATCGGCAACACGGCCGGGAGACACTGTGAGGTCTGTCAGGCCGGTTACTATGGAGACGCCGTGCACGCCAAAGACTGTCGGGGTGAGACACACACACACACACACGCACACACACATATGATGAAGTTCCCATCAAACTCAGAGCAGGGATAAGAGCTGATTGGTCGGTCTGAACAGGAAGTTCAACTGGTTCAGGACACAGAGTCATGTGACAGCAGCAGAAATCAGAGGTCAAATCTAATCTGGATTTAAAAAGATCAACATTCCTGCTGCTAAACACACACACACACACACACACACACACACACACACACACACACAGACTGTGTAGTTGTTGTAGGGAGATGTAGTTGTTTAAAGCCTCAGACACATTTTAACGCTTTAAAAATTTAAGAGGTTACCTGTGCTGAGGGGCAGGGCTTCAGGTGTGACTGACGGTGGACGGATCTCTCTCTCTCTCTCTCTCTCTCTCTCTCTCAGAGTGTGGCTGTGATGTCAGTGGCGCCCTCTCCAGTGTGTGTGATGTCACAACAGGTCAGTGTTCATGCAGAGAAAACGTGACTGGACGCACCTGTGACCACTGCCAGGTGAGACACACACCTGAAACACACACACACAGTAACACAAAGTCAAATAAAAACAAGGTTCAAAGGTTCATTCTGGAGCTTTCATCTCACCTCATGGTCTTCCTCTGCAGGTGTTGGTGTCAGGTGTTCAGGTGACTTGTGTTTTTTTCAGGTGGGGTTCTTTGGGCTGCGGAGTGGGCAGGGCTGCCGAGCATGTGGCTGCAGCCAATCAGGATCTGTGTCTGAGTCATGTGACGAGGATGGACGGTGTCAGTGTGTGGAGGGCGTGGGCGGAAACAAATGTGACCACTGTAGTCGTGGTTACTATGGTTTCCATGGCAACGGCTGCACAGGTAAACAACAGCAAAGGTAACGTCGGGCTAACTGCCGATTCGTCGACTCTCTGGTCTCTGATTGGCTGTGATCTGTTCTTCTCCCAGCATGCACTTGTGATCACACGGGTGGGAACTGCAACCCAGAGACTGGAGAGTGCATCTGCCCCACCCACACAGAGGGGGACACCTGCGACAGGTGTGAGACAGGTTACTGGGGTCACGACCCAACCATGGGCTGCAAGGTACACACAGAAATACACACAGACACACACACGCAAAGAGGATGACACCTGCGACAGGTGTGACAGGTGTGTAACTTCCTGCTCTGTCCTCAGCCATGCAGCTGCAGCGCAGCAGGAAGCTCCGCCCCTCAGTGTGACCTCACCAACGGCCAATGTCGGTGCAGGGAGGGCTTCTCTGGCAGGTCATGTGACCAATGTACACCTGGTTACCATGGTTACCCAGCATGCTCAGCGTGCGGCTGCGACATGGCGGGAACAGAAGGGAAGTTCTGCAACACAACGCTGGGAGTGTGCAACTGTCGACACGGTGGAGTGTGTGTGTGCAAGGTGAGTTACTGTGTCTGTACTGACCTCTGCAAGAAACTACACCTGACCAGGACACCTGGACCTCACCTGTCCTCCTCTGTGTGTGTGTGTGTATTCAGGCAGGTGTGTCAGGTCGGCGTTGTGAGGAGTGTGTCTCTGGTTGGTTCGGTTTGTCAGCTGAGAATCCAGACGGCTGCTCTCAGTGTTTCTGTTCAGGACTGAGCCGAGACTGTGAAGAGCAGGGAGGACTGTCCAGGGTCCCTGTGAGTACAAATACTACAAAAAATACTACATATACTACAGAAATACTACATATATATTACATACATATAATGTAAAATAAACAGTGAGTAGCAAGAAGGATTACAGTGTAAATATACACAGTATGCTACATATACAGTGTAATTATCAAATACTACATGAACACCCTCCTCCTCATCACCACCCCCCACCCACTCCCCCTCCACAGATCGCCCTGGCTCACCCCCCCCCTCTCCTGTCAGTGGTCAGTCAGTCTAACCTGCAGGGTGTAGTATCTGGAGTTTACCAGCAGGGCGGCGACACACTGCTCGACACCCGGCAGCTCAACACCAGCAGACTAACCGGCCCCCTCTACTGGAGACTGCCCCCCCAGTTTGAAGGCAAACAGGTACAGTCACCTGACTGATTTACAGGGAGTGATTACTGTGTATAGTGTGTACTACATGTTGTGTGTCTGTTGTGTGTCCTGTGTAGCTGCTGTCGTACGGCGGCCTGCTGTCTTACATCATCACCTTCTACGCTGAGGACGGTTCAGGACTGTCCAATCAGGAGCCTCAGGTGCTGATGAGGGGCGGGACTCTGAAGAAGCTCGTCATATATACGGACATGGTCGCCCCCAGCAACGGCGTCAGGACCCAGCATGACATCAGGATGACAGAGGTACAGCTGCAAAGAATCATGGGAAACCAGAGAAACAGGAAGTCTTGTTTAAACTGGAAGCAGTGTATTATAAAGTGTGTGTGTGTGTGTGTGTTACAGCACAAATGGAAGTATTTTAACTCTGTGTCGGAGAAGGCGGTGAGTCACGCTGACTTCCTGTCCGTCCTCAGTGACATCCAGTACGTCATCATCAAGGCTTCATACGGGACCAGACTGCAGCAGAGCAGGTACTACACTCTGTACTACACTCTGTACACTCTGTACACACTGTACTACACACATCCATTCCACTCTCCTCTATATTTTTCAATTGTCATAGCAACAGTGACATCAGCAGCTCTGTTGATGTCGTTTCCTGTATGTGTTGTTTTCTGAAGGATCTCTAACATCACCATGGAGACAGCAGTGGAGGTGGAGTTAGAGCAGGGGTCAGAGGTCAGCAGGGGCGTGGCCAGACTGATTGAGTCCTGTATCTGTCCACCTGGATACACCGGGCTGTCCTGTCAGGTAATGTCACCGCGGCAACCACAGCAACGAAAACAGGAACTGCTTTCACTGGCACCTGAGTTTTCTGTCTCACCTGTCTGTCCTCACCTGTCTGTCCCTACCTGTCTGTCCTCAGGAGTGTGCTCCAGGTTATTTCCGTCAGCCTCAGTCTGAGTTGTCGTCTCAGAGTCTGAAGTCGATGTTCGTTCGTCCGTGTGTGCGATGTCGCTGCAACAACCACAGTGAGACCTGCAACACAGAGACTGGAGAGTGTCAGGTAACACGCTAACACACGCTAACACATGCTGACATAAACACATATTAAATGGTCGGTCAGGTAACATGCTAACACACACACATACATAACAGATGAATCATGGAGGTAAACAGAGCAGTGTCTTTTTTTTCAGGACTGTCAGCATCACACCAGTGGGCGGAGCTGTGAGTCGTGTGCCCCAGGGTATTATGGGAATGTCAGTGGCTCCATTAGTGACTGTTCACTATGTGCCTGCCCCCTACGGGACAACAGGTAACAATGCACACTGATCGTTCATTATTTAATTGAGCAAGCGGTTTTATTTTCCTAACCTCACCTGTGTTTGTGTAGTTTCAGTCCCACCTGTGTGTCAGAGGGAGCGCTTGGTGATTTTCGCTGCACCGCCTGTCAGGCGGGATACGAGGGGAGATACTGTGAGAGGTGAGTCATTACATCACACCTGTGTTCAGAGTTTGGTGGATGTCAGAGGAACTGCGGCCGCTGTGACATCACACTGACTGTATGGTGTCATCCTGCAGGTGTTCTGTCGGTTACTACGGTAACCCCTCGCTGCCTGGCAGGAGGTGTTCGCGGTGTAACTGTAGCGGGTGGGGCTCCCTCCACCCACTGTGTGACGCACTGACGGGACAGTGTGAGTGCAAGGCCGGGGTCAAAGGTCAGTCATGTGACCAGTGCGTGGAGAGACACGTCCTGCAGGGAGGAGAGTGTGTGTGTGAGTAACAGACACACAGACACACAGACACACACACACACACACACACCACACACACACACACACAGGTGTGTTCAGGTGTAGCGTGTTATCAGAGGTGATGAGCGCTTGTTTTTTCCTCCAGCCTGTGATGACGAGTGCACCGGCGTTCTCCTGGACGACCTCGATAAACTACACAACTACTTCCTGTCTGTCAACATGACCGGTGTTGCCATGGCACCATACCGCCAGCTGGTGGTGCTGGAGAACCAGACCAGAGACATAAAGGTACAAATGACTGATATTAGTCAGAGTCCCTGAACGCAGCACGCAGCCTGATGTTAACCTCTGACTGTGTTTGTCCAGGTGTTTTCAAAGAACAGCTCCATCGCTTTCCGTCTGTCTAGAGTAGAAGACGAGTTAAATCACCTGACCTCTGACCTCAGCGGTTTACTGCAGCAGGTAAGTTTCCTCTAACTCTATGACACAGCGTTGTCTGTGAACAGGTTCAACCTGCAGGGGATTGTGGAACGTGACTAATACAGGTCATATTTTTCCGGCCTCCTGTTTGGTCAGATCGCAGGTCTGTCTGATCACCTGGAGGAAGTGGGCGTTTCCACCAACAGCAGCCTCTCCCAGGGTGCACTGCTGCTGAGGAGCATCAGCAGCCTGCAAGACAACATTCAGGGTAAACAACACCAGGAGACTGATGATGACATCACTAACACATCATCCAATCATTAACATCTAATGACGTAAAACATATCTGACATCTGATTGGTCCAGAGCTGCAGAGAGAGGCGGGGCTTCTGAACCACACCACAGAGGAGGAGCTTGACTCAGCCAATCAGACACATCTGCTGGAAGGGGTGGGGCTTATGTTAGAAACCATGAGAGCTGTCAATCTGACGGCCGCCAACATGACAGCCAATCAAGAGCTCAGGTGAGTGTTAATAAATATTAATGTTAATAAGAAATATATATATATATATATATATATATATATATATATATATATATATATATATCTTTTCTGTTTATTCATTTAATTTTTTTTATATCTCATTAAATTTATACATTTATTATTATTATTATAGATTTTTTTTCTGTCTGTCTGGTCTCTCTACCTCTCTCTGCAGCCGTGTCAGAGTCTCACCTCCACCTGCTGCAGGTGGACTTCCTGTCCACCAGGGCGGTGGTTGATAACAGGCTCCGCCTCGTCTCCACTTTTTCCACTGTCGGCATGGAAACGCTGCGAAGTGCACACACACACCTGAACAATGCCACACAACAAAACGCACAAGCACACATACTGCTGGACAACACATACACTCTGCTGCATCAGTACCAGGTAAACACACACACACGACGACATGCTGAGACACAAACTATAAATTAGAGTCTAAAATAATAGATGGCCCCCCTCCCCCCCAGTCTCTCCACCTGAACCTGTCCACTGTCCGTCTCTCTGTGGACGCTCTGATGGAGGAGAGTCAGCTGCTGCTGGACGACACCGTCAGCCTGACGGAGGAGTTAACGAACTCCACCACAGTAAGACAAACACTAACCATCAATAAACCAACAATCATTCAATAATAGATCAAGACTCATCATGACTCACCTGTGCAGCAGGTGGAGGTGTTGGACAGTCAGCTGGATCAGTGGCGCCCCCTGCTGAGGAAACAGGTGGATGGTTTGGTTATCGGACTGAAGATGACGGATGCTCTGGAGAATGTTTACCGTGCAGAGAGCCACGCCCACCTGCTGCAGAGCCATGCCCACTCCCTGCACAGGTAATTCTGTGTGTTAACACACTTGTGTGTGTTTCTGCCACTGAAATCACAGTAAATAAAACTCTACTTCTTCTCTCAGCTCTCTGTCGTCCGTATGTAATACGTCTCAGAACGGCAGCCGATTGGGTCAGCTCAACAGTGACATCACAGAGCAAGTTGACTCCGCCCAGCAAGCGGCCTCAATCGCCCACGTCTCCGCCTCCCTCGCTCTCAACATGGTACTTGTTCAGACTGAAACACACCTGTGTCACACCTGTGTTCCATGTTCCATGTTTTTACACACACACATCTGATCTGTGTTTCAGAGTGTCCAATCAGAGCAGCCGCTGTCAAAAGAGGGCGGAGCCAAACTGAACTCCAGCTCTGCAGTTTTAGACGACAGTCGCCGAATCAGGGAGACAGCTGAAGGTCAGCTGATCCTCACTCAGCCTCAGAGTTAAACTGATCAGAAAATAAAACATGACTAACACCTGTCTCTGCTCCAGACCTGCAGCTGCATGTCTCCATGGCAACCAGCAGACTGGGCGTGGTCAGAGAGAGCATCCGGAACTCCACCCTCCTCCTCCGTCAGCCAATCATAGAGCTGCAGAGCCTCACTAACGGTGAGATGTTTTCATCTCCTTCAGCTCTGATGTTTTGATACGCTGATGTATTGACTGTTGTATTGATTGTTGTATTGTTTTTTTTCCATCAGGCTCATCGGCCTCGCTGCCACAGGCTCAGCTCCAGGCTGCAGCGGCGCGCTCCAGCCTACAGGCAGCGCTGCAGCGGCTGCAGAGACTCAGAGATCAGCTGCAGGATTCTTCTTCTGTGGTGGAAAACACCAACAACACAGTGAGAGAGACGAACGAGCTGCTGACTCACACTCAGACTGCAGGTCTGTTTCTAACACACAAACACAACCAGCTTAATGAAGTACAGACTCTGACACTTCCTGTCTCTGTGCTCAGCCAATGAGGCGCAGCGTAAGCTGGAGGAGGTGGAGCATCGCACAGAGCGTCTGATGGAGCGGATAAAGCCGCTGAGCATGCTGGGAGAAACACTGAGCAGGAACCTGTCTGACATCAGAGAGCTGATCGATCAGGCCCGAAGACAGGCGGCATCGGTACACACACACACACACACACACACACACACACACACACACACACACACACCTTGCTCTGTTACCTGTCCTCGACACCTATACGCTCTATCTGAAGAACCCGTCAGGTGGGACTACAGATTGAAACTCCACCTTCTCAGAGGGTTTGACCTTTGACCTCAGACAGATACTTTATGCCTGATGATGATGATGATGTTTTGATGATGTCATCAGATAAAGGTGGCGGTGCAGGCGGACAGAGACTGTGTCCGGTCCTACAGACCTCAGATCCAGTCCAGTAACTTCAACACACTGAGTCTGATCCTGAAGACATCCACTCCTAAAAACCTGCTCTTCTACCTGGGTAGCAACACCACGGTAACAACACGCAACGACACACAGACACACACTACAGACATACAGTGTACAGTGTAAATGAAAACGTGGTCTGTGTGCTCAGGTGGATTACCTGGCTGTAGAGATGCATGATGGGAAGGTATCTCTGCTGTGGGACCTGGGTTCAGGCAGCAGCAGGTTGGAGTTTCCTGGACTTGACATCACCAACAACAGGTGGACCAGGATCAACGCTACACGGTAATTACACGCCAACGCACCAGTCACATGATCACCACAGGTCACATGAGCAGAGCTGACGAATGACTGAGGAGAAAACAGGTTAAATAGTCAGATCACAGAGTTACAAGAAGACGAGCCACTGTCATGATCTGATGATGTGATGATGTCATCAGGTTTGGCGCCCACGTCTCTCTGTCGGTCCATCAGCTGGACTCAGAGTCGGCTCCGTTGCCAGCGGTAACAGCAACATCACCGGGATCGTCCCGAGTTTTAGACGTCAACAGAAACACGGTGATCCACATCGGAGGACTGGGACTTCACACTCAGGTAACACACACAGCAGGTGGACAGGTGCGTGTACAGGTGAACAGGTGATAACTGTGTACATGTGTGTGTGTGTATGATGTCAGAGCCCTGTGGCGTTGAGGTCATCCACCTTTCAGGGCTGTCTGGGAGAAGCTTCGCTCAACGAGAGAAACATCGGACTGTGGAACTATGACAGCAGAGAGGGCGAGTGTGGAGGCTGCTTCAGCAGGTACACACACAGGTGTATACAGGTGTACCACCACACCTGTGAGGATGTTAACTGACCACATCCACTGAGTGTTCCAAGGTGGTGCTGTAGCTCAGCTCTGTTAAATTCTAAAGTTCTGAACTGTTCTAACTACTACTACTGTCTCCACCTGCCTGTCTCTGTCTGTCTGTCTCCATCTGTCTCCACCTGCCTGTCTCTGTCTGTCTCCACCTGTCTGTCTCCACCTGCCTGCCTCCACCTGCCTGTCTCTGTCTGTCTGTCTCCATCTGTCCTGTCTCCACCTGCCTGTCTCCACCTGTCCCTGTCTCCATCTGTCTCTCTCTACTTGTCTGTCTCTCAGTCCTCAGGCGGAAGAGACCTCCTTCCACTTTGATGGATCTGGATTCTCATTGGTCCAAAAGTCTCTGCGTGCGACCTCCACCTCCATTGTGTTTCTGTTTAAGACTCTGTCTCCGGGCGGATTACTGCTCTACCTCGCCTCCAACAACACCGTATGACACACACACACTGTCTGTTCATGCTCTTATTGTGAAAGGAAACACAGGCATGACCTCCTTCCTGTCTCCTGCAGAGAGACTTCCTGTCCATGGAGCTGGTGGAGGGGCACATTCGTCTGACCTTTGACCTCGGCTCAGGCGCTTTGATCCTGACCTCCAACAGGAAGTACAACACTGGAGTGTGGTACAAGATCACGCTGCAAAGGAACAAACGCAAAGGTTACCTGTCCATCATGGCTGCTGACCAATCGTCAGAGAAGGAGGTGCTGGAGGCAGAGTCTCCCGGCATGGCTTCTGACCTGAACCGCTCCGACCTCGACCCCATCTACATCGGAGGACTTCCTGCCTCCAGACCCATCAGGTGAGTCTTTATCTCACATTGTCGCTCCTCAGGTGACCTGGAGGTCATCCTCGCCGTCACGGAGTAACTGTGTCTGTGTGTGGTTGCTAGGCGACAGGTGGTGTCGAGGTCGTACGTTGGCTGTATAAAGAACGTGGAGATTGCTCGGTCCAACTTTGACCTGCTGAGAGACGCATATGGAGTCAGGAAGGGCTGCGTACTCAAGGTAATACTGCAGTACAAATACTCTACCACTGTTAGTTACAGTTACTCAGGTTAGTTACTGAGGTTAGGATTGATCACTTTGATCACTCTGACTGATCACTGTGATTGATTACTTCAGGCGGTGCGCAGCGTGTCCGTCCTGTCCGGAGGGTTCGTTCAGATCACTCCTCTGTCCTTCGGTCAGGAGGCAGAGCTTCTCTTCTCCTTCTCCTCCAACAACCAATCAGGAATCCTGCTGGCTGCCTTCAGTGACGGCCGCTCACAGCGACAGGTGAGGTCACATGACTCATCTTCACACCAGGTGTTGATGTGCTGCTGTGGCCAGTGTTAATGTTGTGTGTGTGTGTGTGTGTATGCGCAGCACTTCCTGTCAGTACACCTGGTCTCAGGTGCATTGGAGGCGGAGTTTGGTGAGGTGGGTGGAGCCATACGGAGGGTGACGGTAATGAAACCTGACGGAGAATCCTTCAGTGACGGAAAGAGACACTCTGTGATCATCACCATCAACAGGAAGTACGTGTTACCATGGAAACATGCACCTGTCGCACCTGTCCCACCTGACTCACCTGATTTACCTGTCTGTCTCTCAGGTCTCTGTCCCTGCAGGTAGACGAGGATCACGGGAAGTCCGTCCCTCTGTTGCCAGGCGGAGTTTCTCGTCTGTCTCCAGCCTCCTTCTTCATTGGTGGGCTGCCCTCAGGGGAGGAGTCCCGTCTACCAATCAGATTACAGGATTTATCCAGGTGGTTCAGAGGCTGCATCCAACACCTGGTGGTGGGCGGAGCGTAAGTCTCACTCTCACTCACACTCACACACACACACAGCTCAGTCTCTGATTGGTTAACCATTTTAACTGGCATCTCTGCACAGACTTGTCGACCTATCAGGAGCTGTGAGGTATGAGGGGGCGGAGCTTGACAGCTGCCTACTGGAGGCGAGGGTTGGCGGGGCAGTGCTTCCTGATGACCAGGATGTAGAACCAACTCCTGACCCCGCTCACCTACCAGTAGCCCCTCCCACACACCTGAGCGCCCTGACACCTGGGGCGCTAACGGTAATCAATATATTTATTTACTAGTTATTAATTACTGGTCACTAATTACTACTTATTGATAAGCAGTCACTGATTATTTATTTTTGATTACTGATCATTGATTATTGATCCGTGTGTGTGATGAAGTGTGTGTCGGAGGCAGAGCCAAGTTTCCTGCCATCAGCAGCTCAGTTTGGTTCGTCCAAACACAGTCACATGACCTTCATCATCAACCCCAACACTGTCAGGAAGAGGTGAGTTTCCATGACAACGGGGAAGGGGGTTTAATGATGTCAACATGAGAGTAAACCTGTGGCTGTGTCGTCGCTCCTCGTCCTCAGCGTCTTGATGAGGTTGTCGGTTCGAAGTTGGGCTCTGGACGGACTCATCCTCCTCCTCTCTGACTCCAAACACACTGACTTCATTGTCCTCACACTGACGGGAGGGAAACTGGTGATGTCAGCTGACCTGGGGAAAGGCCCCGCGTCCGTCACCTCATCTGTCGCCGTTAACGATGGAGCCTGGCACGCTGTGAGTTCATATCTACACAGTAACACACAGAAAACACTACATGTCCATATAAGGCGTCCGAATCGTGGACAGCTTACATCATGTTACAGGTGATGATGTCACCAGCAGAATCAGCTGATGTTTGTTTCTGCTGTTGATTCAGGATTATGTTTAAGTGTTACCTGTTTGTCTGTCTCAGGTGAGCGCCGAGGTCAGCCGGAGGTTGGTGTCGATCTCAGTTGACGGTTCGAGTCCAGATTCTGTGCCGGTTAAAGGAAACCAGCTGGATGTGGACAACAGACTTTACCTGGGAGGATTACCTGACACACACTCCACCAGGAGGATCAACGTACGACATTTATGTTATTTATCCAATACACAGGATTTAAACATGAGCATTGTTTCAAACACGTCACCTGACGCCCTGATGCTGTTGGTCAGACCACACCTGTTGAACCAGGGGTTGACACCTGAGCTTAATGTCACAGTGAGTACAAGGAGATGTATCTGTATCATGGATCTGACCTGCTCTACCTGTCTGTCTCTCAGGTGAGCAGCAGTTTTCCAGGTTGTCTTCACTCTCTCAGTCTGAATGGAGCCATGTTGGATCTGACTGAACCCGCCTCACAGCATGATGTCACTTCCTGTTTCACCAAAGACCAAACAGGAAGTTATTTTCACGGCAGCGGCTACGCCATCCTCAGTGAGTCTGACACAGAGAAACTCACCTGGTTTAATCTGATGACATCTGATCAGAGCGTTAACCCGTGTGTGTGTGTCTGTGTGCGCGTGCAGTGCATGATGGGTATAAAGTCGGCTCGGACGTGTCGGTGTCTCTGGAGTTTCGAACCAGCCTATCAGAGGGAGTGTTCCTGGGAATCAGCAGTGCAAAGGTTGACGCCATCGGACTGGAAATGATCAATGGACAGGTGAGCAGACATACCTGCGTGTGTGCTTGTCTGCAGACAGGTGAGATTGTTTCAGTCAGCTGACTATTAAGCCCCGCCTCCTTAACAACAAAAACAAAGGTAGAAAAGTGACGTTGTTTAAACATCATAGGTGAGCTGGTCAGGTGAGAAAGTTTCAGTGATGCAGAGTAACAACTGTAGTAACAGGCTGAACACCTGGAGAATAAACATCATTTACTTGAACACACCTGTTCTCCAGGTAAATCTTTCTGATTGTTTCAATAGTTCTGTACCTGTAATGTGTTAAATGATTCACCTGTTACCTGTTTATTCTGTATATAACATGTAAATAAATAAACGTACCTGTGTTCGTCCTGCTCACGTTTTTTTCCTCAGGTGGTTTTTAACGTGAATAACGGGGCGGGGCGAGTGTCAGTACGTTCGATTGGTCAGGTGTTGTGTGATGGACGGTGGCACCGCCTCCTGGCCAGAAAAACCAAACACACCCTGAGTCTGAGCATAGACGGGCGGAGTTACAGCACCCCCAACCCCTACCCACAATCCACCTCTGCTGAGACCAACAACCCTGTCTACCTCGGAGGATATCCAGGTGAAACATCTACCTGTCTCTCTCTCTGACCTGTCTCTCTCTCTGACCTGTCTGTCTCTCTGACCTGTCTGTCTCTCTGTTACAGCTGGAGTTAAACAGAACTGCCTGTCAATCAGCTCCAGGTTCAGAGGTTGTCTGAGGAACCTGCAGCTCATTAAGTCTCACCTGAGACACACTCTCAACCTGAGCTCCGCCCACTTCCTGTCAGGTGTCACACCTAACTCGTGTCCTGTTGCTTAGCAATGCCCAGCCTGGCTCTGATTGGGCCACTAATAGGACAGATGATTGATAATTGAAATGTTTGTAGAAACAATTGTTAGCAGCTGATTATTTTTACATTTCCAATGTCACTGTGACTTTGTATTCTCTGTGATTTAACTCTGTCGACATGAATCATTAAAGATTATCTGATAACTAACAAACTCAGGTTCATTCACTCCAAACATCAGAAAAGATTTCCTCAGAGATACGTGAACGATAGTCAGTTAAATTTTAAATTGTGGTTGGGTGTAAACCTGAGTTTCCAGAGTGGTCCAAATAAAACCTGAGTGCAGTGGTTTCCTTCCTCTGCTGCTGATAACCAGCAGGTGGAGCTGTTTGTCCAGTCACTGCCTTTAAACCACTGCAGAAGAAGAGGACACAACGAGGTTAGAGTTAAAAAAAAAAAAAAGAGAGAGAGAGAGAGAGAAAACAAAGTCTAGTTGTTTATCATTTTATTTTAGTTCAGTGGGTAAAGACACATTCAGAGTGTTTATCATAAAGAAAGAAGAACATGGAGCCCGACACCGGGGGGGGGGGGGGGGGGGGGGACCAGTCTGTAACCTGACACCAGGGGGGAGTGATCTGTTTATAACATCCATCAATCAATAAATAAATAAATGCATAGACACATGAAAAATAATCCTTAACAGTGGCTTCAGTAGCAAGATGAGAGAATGGCACATTACTATTGCATTATGGGTAAATACCGAGCTGAATTTTAGCTGCTAAACAGTGAACGGTTACAGTGCTAGCATTCATGCTAATTTACATTTCAGACAGGAAACAGGTTGCATCAGACTGCATCAGAATAAAAGACCCAGGTCGTGACAGGTGAGACAGGTGAGAGTCAGGTGTGACATCACAGATTAGTCAGATGTGATGCAAACTGTTTACTGAATGTTTCATAAAGCTGTGATCTTCCACCATACAATCAGGAGCAAACACACCTGAGTCGACCAGCCAATCAGATATCTGCTTAACCTGTTGGGGGGGCTCAGGTGTGTCTGTGTGGGGGCAGGGCTTGTTTAATAACAAGGTAAATGCAGCAGAAGTTAATTTGTGAGGACAGTTCATCAGAGGTTGACCAGCTCTGGTTGCTATGGGAACATGTTGATGGCATCACAGCAGCACCCCCTGTCTGTCTCTCACCTGTCTGTTCTATATTTTATTCCTTTACACACAGAAGTCTCTCTTTGTCTTAAATGTGAAAATGTCATCATTAAGCTTTCTACTAAATCTACTCTTTCTATTGAGCTAATGCTAACTGAAGCTAACTCTGCTCCAGCCGTACTCAGACAGACAGGCGCTGTGTGTGTGTGTGTGTGTGTGTGTGTGTAGACCAGTGTACATGCATGTGTATGTGTGTGTGTGTGTTGCTGCTGCAAACTGTGTCTCTGTTGGTGCTGCAGTCTGGACTACAACTCCCATAATGCAGGAGAGGCTCCGAGCTTCAGTCCTGAAAGAAAGAGAGATTCAGGTGTTGAACACGAGGCGCCTGTTTTTAGGTTTTAGCCCTTTGGTCGTCACATTCATTAAAAACACTAAACATTTTCTCTTCAAAATGTATTCTGATTCTGATTTATCCTCCCAGAGTCCACTGTGACGTTGACCAATCAGAGAGCTCGGTTTTTCAGAGTAAAACTGAATGTGGCCACCAGAGGGACAACGCTTCCCCATCAGCCACAGTTAGCTCTGAGCAGCAAAGCAAAGCTAGCCCGGAGAACTGCATGCTCATGCTAATTAGCATTTTAGCATGGCACAGCAAGCTTCAAAACTGATCCAGAATGTTAACATAGCATAGAATGTTAATGTCACGACTGTCCTCTCAACAGTTTGAGATATGGATTCTGTTTTCTGTCTTAAAACCACCAGAACCAGGTCTGGATGCAGGTGAGTCACTCAGTGATTTCACATGTGAAAGAACAGTGAATAATGTTAGCATAGCATGTTAGCATAGGTTTGATGGATGGTTTAACGTGACGTGATGTGTTGTTTTTTATCTGGTTCGAGGGTCTAAGGACCAAGGGGGTTGTCGTCTGTGAGGATCCAGTTGATTGACTGATGACTGATCACCGATCAATCAGAAGGACGAGGTATCTCCTCACACCCTCTGAATATGTCAGTTTTTAGTCCAATCAGATTATTACATTCTTCCTGCACCAACCAGTCACCATAGATAATTCCTGTCATCTGTGATTCCTCCAATCAGGATGTTTCCCTCCTGTTCTCCTTCCAGCCAATCAGATCTGAGCTCTTGTCTTTCTTGATTGCTTGTTTGTTCTCCAAAACAAACACTCATGTAAGACATGCAAACAAGACGTAATGCTGCCATGCACCGATCAGCCAATCAGCATCCAGCCTGTGTCCTGTAGGGGCGGGCCCTGACACTTCCTGTTACCTGTGATGTTACTAATCAACCACATGATCAGGAGAGACTTCAGTTTCTTTATGGACGACGACTCGTGTGACTGACAACTCAGGATGCTGCCGCCGCGCCTCGCTCAGCGCCACCGCCAGAGCCTTCAAGACAGACATGGGGGTCAGACCTGGTGCAGGTCCGGGTCCAGACCAATCAGCAAGTAGACCAGATCTGTCCTGGTTAAAACCAGATCCAGGTCTGTTCTGGATTAACTAAGGTCTGGGGTTTAGTCCTGTCTTGATTTAAACTAACAGATTATTCATATTGTACAATGTTTTGATCGAACCAGAACCTGCGACTCCCCTGTTCGAGTCCGTCACACTGAGCGTAAACACTACGCCTCCAGTCAGATTTATCCAGTGAAAATAAAGTTCAGACAAAATGGCCGAGTGCTCAGTGTAGACAGAAAGAGGTCTAACATCTGACTCAGTCTGTGTCTGGCTTCAGTTACCTGGTCGTGGTCGATCTCTGTGTCTCCAGAAATAACGATTCTCTTCTCGATTCTTGTTTCTGAAATTCCTCCTTTTACCGTCTGAAGAGAAAAAACAAAGAAAGAGAAATTCAGAAGCAAATTTATTCAGACGTCTTTGTGGTTCTTTTCTGATCTGTTAGCTTCTTTAATACCAACAAACCTCAGGGCTTCTCTGTGATAGAGAAAAAGGGTTCGAGGATGCAAACTAGTCATGTGTGTTACCATGACAACGTGCATTACCATGGTGACGTTTGTTACCTTGGTGATGTGTGTGGTGGTGGTGGTGTTGGAGGTCTCTGCGGTGAAGGTCTGGGAGCTCAGCAGTAGACCTGAAGGAGGATCAGAGTCCGCTCGGCTCTGAAACCCACAAACACACCAAGTCTGATACCAACAATTTAATCAATAACTGCAGTCAGTCTGTTAAAGTCTGTAAAATTAGTATCAGAGGTATTTTTATTTTATTGTGATTTAATTTACTGCATCATTTTAGAAGATTTCTTTACTTTTTAATCATTCATATTGTCGTCTGTTATATTAGAAAGACTGTCCTCACCCCTGGAGCTTCATATGTGAGAGTCTTCCTCATCACCGGGACCTCCTGAAATATCCACACAGGAAACATAGAAGCATTTTCATACAAAACAAACTCTGAAATCTTTTTCTCATTTGGTTCTAATTTCCTCCCAAACTACAACTGAAATTAACTTGAATCCAGTTTTTGTTCTGAAAGCTTCAGGAGCCTGATGTCTCAGCAAGAGTGAGACAAACTGTTTCACTGTTTTGACAGGGGTAATTTTTTTACTGGGGTAGGAGTCATTGGGGCAGGTTTCACCGGGGCAGGAGTCATTGGGGCAGGTTTCACCGGGGCAGGATTTGTTGGGGCAGGTTTCATTGGGGCAGGTTTCACTGGGGCAGGATTTGTTGGGGCAGGAGTCAGTGGGGCAGGTTTCAGTGGTTGGTTACGCAGGTATCAGCCTCAGGTGTTACCTCCTGCAGAGATTTAGACTCTTCCTCATCGTTGCTGTCGTTGGACGGCTGCATCTGATTGGTCGAACAGGGGGAGTGCCTCGAGGTAGGACGGGGTAAAGACATGGGGGGGGAGTTGTCTCCAAACGACCACCTCCCTCTCTCCTCCTCTGAGTCATCGGAGTCCTCGTTGTCATCGTAACGCTGAGACAGACCCCCGGCAGGCCGAGAGCATGGTCTGGTGTTCGGGCTATTGTTAGCCTCCATGCTAATTAGCTCCTGCTCACCATAGCTAACTGTGAAGTTAGCATTGAGGCTATCCTGATTAGCATTGGTGGCATCTGGGCTGTGAGCCTGTCTAACTGCAGCCTCCATGGCCTCCTCTACTGCTGCCTGTGCTAACACACTGATAGCATCTTCGCTAGCCTCACTAGCATCATCATCACTAGCCTGGCTGCTAGGCTCATCATCACTGACATCATCATAACTGACCCCATGCTTATCTGCTAAGCTATTAGCCCGGTTAGCATCGACAGTGTTGTTACTGTCATCATCACTGTCCCATCCCTCTGTGACATCATCAGCATGCGTCATGCCAGCACCTGGAGGAGGGGGCGGGGGTTTACTGGGGGGCAGACCCATGACACTTTCTATCGCTACCTGGGGCTGGTCCTCCATTGGCTGGTCCTGGTCATGTGACTCCGTCATAAGGAAGACCGTCTCCACCATCTCGGAAGTCTGAA
This sequence comes from Lates calcarifer, assembly GCF_001640805.2. Lineage (NCBI taxonomy): Eukaryota > Metazoa > Chordata > Actinopteri > Centropomidae > Lates > Lates calcarifer. Next base: position 278,173 of record NW_026115692.1, on the reverse strand, counting down.
AAAAGAAGATGAACAGGTACATCAGGTGTACAGGTGTGGGGGGGCAGAGCTACAGCTCAGTGACCACTCTCAGGTAGAGTTCTATCAGTCACCTAGTCGTCATTTACCTGATTAACAGGCTAATGGTCAGTCACATGACCATCAGACTGAATCCAGCCAATAAAACACTGAACGATGTTTGGATTTAACACGAGAATAAAAACTTATATTCTAAAGAAAGGTTTATACTTCTGAGAGTCAACATTAAAGACAGGCAGAGGACAGACAGGTAAATAGTAAAGCCCTAATAACACCAGAGAGGGACATAAGAAAAAGAATCTGGTTTTATATTCTTGGAGTAGCGACGACACTCAGGGTTAGTTAGTGAACAATTGTAGCTGGAGCGCTAACTGTTAACATGCTAACAAGCTAACATTGCTCAGTGAGTGTTTACATGCTCATTAGAATCAACAAACATACGAACCAAACAGCAAAAGAACAGAAACCTGATCAGGTGTTTACAGGTCACAGATCCAGGTTCTTCACAACTGATCATAGAAACAACATCCAATATCTTTGTGTTGTTGTTGTTTACTGTGTTTACTCAGACAGACAGACAGACAGGCACCTTCAGCAGGTTGTGTTCTCTGAAGGTTTTTTGTTCTCTGGCCGACTTCAGCAGAGCAGTCAGTTCAGGAGACATTTCATCAAATGTAGGTTTAGGCTGCGCACGCACGCACACGCACACACAGCACACACACACACACACACAGAAACAAACAAACAAACAAAGGGGAGACAGGTAAACAAGAGGAGGGAACTTCACACCTCTGAATCAGATCTCTGGTTTTTCAGTGCCTAATGCGATGAAGTGAAATAAATCTCAGTCGATCGTCAGTAGAATCTGACAGCCAGGCTGCAGCCATGCAGGGGCGGGGCCAAGGGGATGTGGTTAAAAGGGTCAGGGTGTTGATTTGTTAGTAATTAGTCTATAATTACTAACCAGTGTTTGTAGTAAATAAATAAATAAATATGAAGTAACAAACTTGTTGTAGTTTGTGATGATTCTCTGCTGTTGTGTAGAGATGGTTAACTGATTAAAGACCTGATACATGAACACAGACACACAAACACACAGGAAGTGATGAAAACACAGCAACAAATAAGAGCCTGGTAAACAAATGTTTAGTAAACCGTCATCAGTTTCATGTTGTTAACACTGTGGAGGATGTTTCACTGTAACTCTGGACAACAGGCCACTCATACAAACATACTGAGGCCCCCCCCCCACTACAGAGGAGGACTCTGTGGTCTCTCGGAGTCTCTCTGTGGACTAGTTTAAGTTTTCCAGTGCTAAGACTGAAACTGAAGGTTTTAGAAAATTCTGAAATACTCTGATTCAAGCGAAGTGAAAGCAGCAAAAAACAAAGTTACCAGGAAGTGAAGAGCAGCAAACAGAGGAAAGCCACGCATCAAAAACCACTGATGAACTCTGGGTAAATAAACACAAATTAAACCAGCTGTTGCTTCCTGTGCACCATTTTGATCTGAGGAACAGAAACAAAATGGTGTTTGGGAGGAGGAGGTGAAGGGAGAAGCCGAGGAGAGTTTAAACTGAACACTGCAGCTCCTCACTGCCTCCTGCTGAACTCACTGCAGCTCCTCACTGCCTCCTGCTGGACCTGGACCTGGACTTGGATCTGCTGTGACCTTTTTTCCCTACAGATTGGCATTTTCCCTGATCTGACTGATGAAACTGGACTTAAACTGTTTGAGGACCTTTCTATGTCTCAGGATGACGTTACAGTCCTGAATGATTGGACCCACATGTCAGACCTGATCACCACCTGGTTCATCAGGTTCCTACAGTTTCTTGGAGCTGAGGTGCTTAGTTTGAACAGGCTCAGAGGAGCCAGCATTCAGCCACATTTCCTGTTTCAGTGCTGCGGGGGTTAACGTGTCGCTGTGAGGTAACTGTGGTCCTCATGCTTGTTTCCATGCCGATCACCAACCAGCCAATCAGCGTACCACTCTGGCCATGGAGGGCGACTTCCTGCTGAGGGCGGGGCTTAGGCTCAGCTCATCCACAGGTGATTTAGGATGGAGGAGGGGGGTCAGAGGTGGCATCACAGCGGCTCCGCCCTCTTGGTCCAGCAGTTTGGCTCCAACTCCTCTGGTCTCACCGATGACATCATTTAGGATGCCACAGAGGCTGGGCGACGGCTCCAATGGTGAGGTCGGCGTCTTCACCTCACGAATCGTGATAAGCGGTCCCCCTGTGATGACATCATCAGCAGTGGACAGTGGGATGACTCTGACCTGTCTGCCCACCTCAGCACTCGGTATCATGGCAACGTCTAAGCTATCATCGCTGGTCGTCATGGTGATGATCCTGCCTGAGGTGGTGTCGTAGCTCCGCCCCACAGTGTAGCTCTTCTCTCTGATTGGCTGAGCTTGGTTTGTTGTGACCCCGCCCTCCTGGAGCGCACAGGTGAGCAACATCAAACACAGACTGACTGATATGGACAACAGGTGAGGTCAGTGAAGGTGAGGTCACTTTATGTTTCCAGGCAACAAATATTTACTGCAGCTCTCACTCAGTTCTGCTGAAACCTGAACAGACCCCAATGATCCAGATCCAGACTCGGACTCCGACATGCAGCTGCTCAGTATAACTGTGACTGAGGACATTTGTGTTGGTCACTGTATTCAACACCAGACTCAGACACAGTTTACAGTCTATCGCTCTGATCAATAGTCATCGATCAGCTGTATCAGGGCACAGACTGCTGCGTAATTTTGTTGAATGGAAACATGATGTGACCAAACCTTCACACTGTATGATGTCATTTTATCATCCCTGATATTTGAGCTTCTTTACTGAACAACGTCTGCACAGTTTGTTTTCACTTTCATCTCAGTTTAACACCTGGATGTACTTGCAGGATTTATGACATCACAACTAGTCTGGAGCCAATCAGGGTCCAGAATGAGTGACAGTGTGAAGACTTCAGGTCATAAACAGACTTTAGTGAAGGTGCAAACATCTTGAATCCAGCTGTACAACTTTACCAATCAACAACTTGAACAGAGGGAGGACGAGGAGGTTTGATTGACAGCTCAGACGACCTACCTCTGCAGAGCTGCTGTCCAATGGGAGGGGCTGAGAGACAGACAGACAGACAGACAGACAGTATAGCAGGGTGTTTTATGAAAAGTGCAGCAGCCTCTCTCTCTCTCTCTCTCTCCTCTCTCACCTCGTCAGGCTCCAGAGGTTCAATCATCGGGGAGTCGTCGGGCCGTCGTACAGGTGAGGAAGCCAGACGTTTCTCCCACTCTGTCATGCCACCTTCTCCTCCTCCTCCCTCTAAAAAGGAGCGCCTGAGAGCACTGATGGTGCTCTGAGGTTTCTGCGCCTCCTCGGGACTACCCAACGTCTCCTGAAAGCACACAGGTGAGCACAGGTGAGAGGACAGGTGAGGACAGGTGCACACTGTCTATATGAGGAGAGGACACAACAACATCAAGAAAATCAAGATTTACCTGAGTTTTCAAATCTTCATCCTGATCAGACTGTCAGAGAGAGAGACAGACAGGTGGTGAGACAGGTTGCCCACACAGTATCAGGTGTAACTGTAGTGTCAAGTACAGATATACCTCAGTAGCTGTCAGGTCTCCGTCCACAGCTGTGTCAGTCAGCTCTGTCTGAACAAACACAACTCAATGTTAGCACAGCCTGAGGGAAACTACTGCTGTATAACTATTATTACACAGGTGAGACAGACAGGTGAGGGGAGTGTGGTTTACCTTGGTGTCCTGTTTCTGAGGAGTTGGAGGACTCTGCTGAGAAATCTCTCTTACTCTGGTCTCCTCCTCCTCCTCCACCTCCTGTTTATCCACCTGCATCACCTGCTGCACCTCCTCCTCCACCACCAGCACCTCCTCTTCTAGGAGACAGAGAGAGAGAGGAGGAGAGGAGACAGGAGACAGAGACAGGACTCAGTGGTTTCAGTGTCAGTCAGCTGATTTATCTACTCTCCTCTGATTGGTTGTTTCATTACCTTGCTCCTCCCTCCTCTCCTCAGTCCGTCTCTCAGGCGTTACCGTGGTGATGAGGTCACTGACGGCGATGGCTTTAGACGCTGCATACAGCCCTGTGCCCATATCTATACACATACACACATACACACACACACACATTAGCTGTCACTGTTAGCATCAGGGACAGTAACCATAGCAACCATCAAACAGGTGCAGCAGTGGTAACCACAGGGACCACCGTGACACCATCACCTGCTCCATCTTCCTGTTTCAGCGGCAGCAAAGCATGTCTCGCAGCTCGTTGCCAAGGCAACGGCAGGCTCAGCCAATCAGAGCTCAGAGCACATGCACAGCAGCCGCAGCCAATCAGCATTCAGAACCACAAAGCCATGAACTGCTATTCAGCATCACACGGCTCGTTAACCAAGACACAGGCAATGCTAACAGTGCTAACAAAGCTAACAATGCTAACAGTGCTAACACTGCCATACTGTACATGGAGATTTTGGGTCTCCAGTAGGTGTGAAGTGAGTGGGCGGGACTTCAGTTTATGGGCTTAGATATTTCTAAAGTGGAAATGTATGTAATATATGTTCTTTAGTACCTGTCACATGTGACTATTTAAATTCTCTGATCACATGACTTTTGACAGGATGCAGATCTGACGACAGCAGTACATCAACAGAAACAGCTAAGAGCTGATGCAGAGCTCCTCCAGCCAATCAGAACGCAGCACTCCTCCATAAGCTGAATGAAATAAAGCATTCAGAGCTGTGGCCAATCACAGAGCAGTACTGCAGCAGTACTGCAGTAGTACTACATCTAGCAGCAGTGCTCCTGTAGTAACAAGCTCTACCTGTGTGTGTACCACCGTTGGCTTTAGGGGAAGCCGTGATGGCTGGAGAGCCAATCAGAGAGGGCGTGGTCCTCGAGCCTGAGGACCAATCAAAAACTCAGGTCACCAACAAGTACAAGAAAGAACTGATCTATCACAGAGCTGGACTACTGGACCTGAACCCCCAGAACCTGGTCCTGATGGCTGGATGAACACTTCCTGTACCAGGTGCAGCACTGCAACTGGGACCAGTACTACTGGTATCAGAACTATGACTGTAAGGACCAGTTCTACTAGTGATACTGCTACTGGGACTAGAACTACAACTGGGACTGAGACTGCCAGGACCAACACTATGGGACAATACTAGGACCAATACCACTACGCCTGGAACCAGAACTAGCATCAGTACCTCCGTCCAGGCTGCGGCTCAGCATGTTCCTCTTGCTGATGCATCGTGGGAAATGCGGTGCAGGTCTGGAAATCTGTGCACTGGCTCTGCGACTCTGAATCTGAGTCCGACCGCTGTACCGAAACTTGGAACCCAGAGTCAGAAACTTCTTTGGAGGTTCCTCTGGAGACACCAGCCTGAGAGGCAGAGCAGAGACAGATCAGAACATGACCTCAAACACACCACACATCACACCATGACCTTAAACACACCACAACTGACCTGAAAAAGGAGTGATGCTCCACACACACCTTCCACAGTCTCTTTGCTGCTCGGTGGTTCAGCAGCTTGAAACCAATCGTGGACTCAAACTGATCAAACTGGAAACAGACAGACTCTGCTGATACATTTTGTCAGATTTAGTGCAAACCTGTCCACAGGTGGCACTGTGACACATATCTGATTGGTACGTTATGTCCTGATAGAACAGAGGAGTCACATTAACAACACCACGTTGGGACTACTGAAAAAACACACTGTAGTTTAAACTAAAGATGGGCTCTGACCCCTGACCTCTGACCCCCTGACTCACCTCCCCAGGTCGGATCTTGATGTAGAAGTTGTTTCTTTTGTATGAAATCTTCAGGATCTTCGGCCACGAGAACCTGTTGATCCTCAGTCGGTCCCTGTAGACCAGCAGACCGCTGCTGCACACGCCCAGCATAATGTCCACGCCCTCCGAGTCCTGGACACACACACACACACACACACACACACACACACTGTTTGAGACCTTCACTGGTCGTCAATAGTCAGAACATCAGTCCAATGTTCTGCTGAGAAACCTGCTTCATTCATCTGGATGTTACTCTGCCTCCACCGCCTAAACACTGTTACAGACCACACACACACTCCCCCCCATGAGAACAGAGAGTCAACAACATGTGAACTGTTATTAGTGCTGCAGAGAACACACCAGGTCCCTGAACACATCACGTCCCTGAACGCACCGTCAGAAGATAAAGTAACACCGAGCCCACATAGTGGTGTTTCGGTTGTCAATGCTTTTCTGTGCTGCCCAAAAATAATGAAAACCGCTAGCTAAGGTTAGCCTTATTAGCCTTAGCTGATTGAGCTAGCTTAGGGGGTGCTATCGTTAATTGGGTCGCTTCCGGGGCAAAATAAAAAGTAATTTAACGCACGATGAAACAGACGGTTTTTAAGCCGGTAACTGATTTCTTATTTTCCCCGTATTAACATAAAACAACAACTCCACAACGAAAATTGGTTGCCGTTGTGTTCACGGAACGTTCCAACACTGTGTCGTGTTAAATGTCCTGCAGTCACTGATGTTTCTGTTGGTTAATATGAGCTCAGTTGTGTGGCTCAGGATGAATTAAACAGACTAAATAAAATCGGTTCACATCACTGATAGAGAATATAAATGACACGTCTGTCAGATATCATCTTCTCTGCTCTGAAATACATCATGTTTTACTCTGTGTTCTACAGGAGAAAATGGCGCCACCTGGTGTAAACAGTAAAAACTACAGTTCTAAAGCGAAGACTACAAACCGAGTCTGATGAACTAGAACGAATGAGTTTGTGGTTTAATGTCAGAAATAAAAAACGAATTGATTAAATTGATTTAAATGACACTTTTTGTCTCAGTGTCATTGACGTTTTACAGGAGCGGAGACTCCAACTCTTCACCTGCTGAAACTGTCAGGTAACGGTACCGACACTCACCGTTACTCCTGCTCCATTACTCTGAAGCTGCCGTTAAACTAAGGTTAAATAAACAACAGTGTTTGTGTACCGAGTTCAAAACAGCCTGACCCGGGTTAATAAACATTAAACCTGTCTCACCTGGAGCAGCAGCAGCAGGTGTTGTTTCCGATCCCTCGGTATCTGCAGCTGCTTCAAACAATAGACTCTAAACACGTGTCTGACGGTGCGTTCACGACCACATCGAGAGTGTAAAAGTATCTTCGTGTTCCACAAAGCCTTGGTTTCAAACGAGGTGAATCTTTCTCACACGAAATTCCGAGTTTTGTACAGAGTTTAATATTTAACACAACGTAGAAAACATTCTGTTCTATTCTAACACTGTGAGGATTCTCTGTCGTGTAGCACGGAAACTTAAATCAGTCAGATAAAATAAGTGTTGTTACTGACTCATCAGTTCATCATTAAGAACTTCACTTCTCCAGTCTGACAGAAAACAAGTTCAATAATGGAACTTAAACCTGGAATTCCCATATCACCTGAATGCAGCATCACCTGCAGAGGACAGGTGCAGGTGATTGATGCTCTGTTGTTCAACACGCTAACTGTATTACAGTAGAAACACCTGTGGCTTTTTCACAAACTAGAAAATCAGCAGTTAAAGTAGGTCTTCTATTCTCAGTAGTAATAGTATTTGTAGTTGTGGTAGTATCTATAGTACCTGCAGTAAGAGTAGACAGTTTAATAACATCTGACACTTCAGTTTATAATTTGATTTTTTTATGTTTTTCCAGTTTAAATGAAGTACCCGCTTTCTCACATGACTGAAACGACCAATCACATAATTCTCAGCCTCAGCCAATCAGCTGCAGTATCAGAGAGTGATCACCAGGGGGAGCACCAGAGCACCAAGCAACACAGATCATTGATCAGGACCAAACATCTTCCTGTCTTCACAAACAGAGAAACACACTCACACACTCACACAGACTCATGAATGACTAACACGGTGTCGTGTTATTAACAGGTGTATTCTGGGTATTGTAGGAGCAGAATGTGTCTGAATAACTGTTTCTATAAAAACAGGAAACATAACAACATGAAGATGTTTGTGTGAACACTCACTAATAAACACACCTACACACAGGAAACAGTCTTACCTCTGACTGAGCTGGAGACAAGCAATCAAAGCGGCTTCCTACCATCTACTCCATTCAGACAGACAGACAGACAGGTAGACAGACAGGTAGATAGACAAAACAAAAAGATAGAGAAGAAGAACAGCTGGTCTAAATGTGGCTCACCACTTAAAGACAACAACACTAACACAACTGTTAGCTCTGCTACTGTGTGGACTTTCAGGTCCTTTATCAGAGTCTAAACTATCAGGTGCTTTGTGTCAGTGTGTTGTGTGATTGATCAGTGATCAGTTTGATCAGGTCTCTGTGGATCCTGTTAGACCTGCTGCTGATTCAGATCTGACCCACACTTTGTGTTACTGAGAGACCGAATCAATGACAACCAGCCATGATGGAAAAATCATTACACACACACACACACACACACACACACACACACACACACACACAGATGTGACTGATCAGGGACAGGAAGTGGGTCATGTATTGGTGATTGATCAGAGCAGAGCAGAACATCAGGAGCATTCACAACACTCACACTGTGCTCCGTGTTTAGAGATTAAATATCTACACTAGTAATTGTTTATATATATATATATATATATATATATATATATATATTATTAATAAAACTTTAAGAGGCTGGATGTGTCCAGTTTACTGCACTGCTAACAATGAGGCTCTTAAAGTCACAGTTCATAAATATAAGTTTCAGCATCAGCAGGTGGAACCATCAACATCAACAAACTCAGAGCAGAAGCAAAGAGCAACTGATCAGAGATCTGTTTAAAGAAGCTTCAAAATAAAAGCCCTCATCTTTAATAAAAAACAATGATCCAGATGATGACAAACATAAAACAACAACAACATGACACCTTGAAACACCTGACCTGTGACACTCCACTACAACAGTCCTGGAATAAGTCCATGTGTCGCTCTGTGTCACAGCAGCTGACTGAACTCTTTGAGTGTTTGTGTTTGTTCACAGAAGGTGATAAATAAAGTTGTACAAATGTTGTGTGTTTTACCTTCGCGTGATGAAGGTCGACTCCGTACATGGAAAGTTTCTTCACATTTTCCAGGAAGTGCATCTCTGCCTCAGCTGGACTCATTCCTCTGAAAACACAACCACTGGTTTATAACAGCTGCTGTTTTTAATTTTTAATTTTTTTAATTTTTAATTTTTAATTTTTGGACCTGTAGGTTTTGTGCAGCTCCATGATTTTCTCCTCCATCTCTTTAGTTTGATTTGGAGCAAAACAAAGTTCACTGATGTAATCTGAAGCACACTCATCTGAAACATACAGAGAGACAGACAGTTCAGAGAGAGAGACAGGTGGTTAGAGAGAGAGGCAGGTGGTCAGACAGAGAGACAGGTCAGAGAGAGACAGGTGGTCAGTACCTGGGTCGTAGTCTCCGAGCTCTGATTGGACGGTGTAGGAGCCGAGGACAGTGTGAGTGGCAAAGGAACAAGGAAGACGACCGGAGACGATGTCCTGTCTGAGCTGGAGACACAGGAAGTACCTGCAGATAGACAGGAAGTCACCTTCCTCTACCACTCACCAGGTATTGAGCTTTGATTGACAGGTGAGGGTACGTACCTGGTGATGTCCTCAGAGAGCTGAGCGGGGTCAGGAGGGTAAAACTTCACATTGAAGGAGAAGTTCCAGGGAACACCTGAGAGACAGAGAGCAGGGATCAGTTTACACAGACGGCTCACCTGAACTCACCTGGTTAACTGGGTTAACAGGTAAGTAGTTACCTGGTCACCTGGACAGTCTGATGGAGCAAACTAACCAATGAGAATCAACTCACCTCTGACCTGCTTCTTCATTTCCTTCGCTGGATCCAACCAGTTCTACAACACAGAGGTCAAAGGTCAGAGATCAGACAGACAGGTAGACAGACAGGTAAACAGACAGGTAGGCAGACCTTGTTGTTGTCGGCATCTCTGAAGGACAGAGCGAAGTAGTCTCTCTCCAGCAGGTTGACGTGTTCACAGACTTTCTCAAACAGCTGCAGACCACGAGCTCGTTTCTGAAACCAAGACACAGGTAGAACTGGTCTCACCTCAGGAAAACATCACCTGTCACACCTGAGCCCTTCATGAGAGTCACTGTCAGTTGTCTCATCTATCTCCACCCTTCCTCCACCTGTCTGTCCTCTACCTGTCTCCCCTCCCCCTGTCTCACCTCCACAGTGCAGGTGAAGAGCGAGCCGTCCAGCAGGGTCACTCTCGTCTGCATCGTCCTGAAGCTCAGTGGGTGTCTGGCTGGAGAGCGAGCGATGCGACTGCTCGATGACAGGTGACTGGTCGAGTCCTCGGCCAGTGAGCTCTGAGCTTGGTTTTGGGTCTGCCCACCCTGAGGAAGCAGGAAGTTGTCACAGTTCACATGACTGGCAGTCTGTTTTTTGATCGTTTAAACTGTTATTTGTTTGTGTTTTTACCTGTTTAGGTGTGGAGTGGGCAGCAGCTTCGGGGAAAGACTCTGCCTCTTTGGGCTGGGCCTCCTGTGGCTCACCTGGCTCTGTTGTCATGGTGATTCACCTAAAAGATGGGGAGAACAGGGTTACCACAGAGAGGTCAGAGCCGCACAGAGAGCTGATTGGCTGTCCAGGAAATGCTGTGTTAACATGCAGTGGGAAACAGGAAACATTCTCCAGTTTCAGACAGACGATCATTTAAACTCAAAGTTTAATCTGTAATTTAACAAAGAGAATTTCAGTTTTCAGTCATATTTGAATGCGGTGGTCATCAGTTGACCTCTCCAGCTGTCAGGTGAAGGGTTACTATGGTAACGGGAGGGGGTTTGAGCCAGTGAGAGAGAGATTAGGATGGAGAGACAATCTGATGTAATCTGGTTTGGATTCAGGCAGACGACAACAACGATGATGATGATGATGATGATGATGGACCAGGAGTAAATGGGGGGTGCGGGGGTGGAGACGAGCTTCATCATGTTTCATTCATTTCACTTTATTTTAATTCTGTTTATTTAATAAAACTTTTTCCTCCTCTGTGTTTCTGTTTAAACTGATCAGAGTCTTTGACAGAGAAACAAACTCCACCATCACTCTGTAGAGTCATCAGACAGAAAACACCGAGAGATAATAAAGACATAATAAAGAGATAGATCAGAAATAAATCAGAGATAAATCAGAGGTAGATAAAAGATAGATCAGAGATAGATCAGAGGTATCAGGGAGCTGCTGCGGTCAGACCTCGGTCCGTTTAACGGAGAGATGCTGCAGCGGTTTCCGGTGGTCGGGAGTGTCCCGGTGTGTTTGAGTCTTTGTCGACCTACAGCAGGAAACACCCCACTGCAACACACACACACACACACACACACACACACAGAGAGAGAGAGAGCTGCAGTGTGATGAAGCAGAAATGATGCTCTCTCTCTCTCTCTCTCTCTCTCTCTCTCTCTCTCTCTCTCTCTGGTGATCGCTAACTTACTGATAATCAGATCTATCAGTGATCGATAACCTCCTCTCCTCCTCCTCCTCCTCTGTAAATCAAACCATCATCTTTACCTGTCCTCGTGCAGGACGCTCGCCCTCTTCCTCCCGGTAAGGGACGCTTCTTTTTTTTAACTACGTCATCACTCTCTACGACACCGCACGTCGGCGGGGCGGTGACGTCATGACGCACAGTGCGGAACCATGGTTTTTAAGAATCTGATTCAGATAAATAACAACACACAGAGGAGGAGTACACGAAGTACTCCGAGTACTCACGTTCACCCCTCATATTATATTTGACTGTACGTGTCAATAAAGTTTTTTCTTTCAACATGAGAAACACAAACTGACTCAGTGATGAAACATCAACATGATGAAGATCTCCAGAAAATAACTGAGTTTATTTGTTTGTTTGTTTGTTTGTTGGAGTTACTCACCAGGTCACAGGAAATGATTCATCCAGACACGAGGAGAAGAAGAAGAAGAAGAAGAAGAAGAATGATGTAAACTGATTTTTTCCTGTTGTTGTTGTTTGAATCAGTGAATAAACAGATTTTTCTTTGTGTGAATGAAGAATTCTCTGAACAACAGTTTAATCAAATCATTAACATCCATCATAGAAACATGAGCGTCTCAGTGAAACTTCAGATTAAACCGAGTCCTGACTCGGTGGACCGAAGGTTAAAGAACTTTCCAGTTGAATTTTCCAGTTGTTTATTAAAGGAAAAATGGAGCAGATCAGTTTTTCTCTTCAGACTTTTCCTCTGTGACCTGAGTGAAGACAGATTCTTATTATGAGTTCAGTCTGAGCAGCTGAGAGAGCAGTCAGTCACAGACCAGGTTCTCTGTGGAGGAACAGGATCAGGTCTGAACCTCTGGACTCAAACTGGGTCTGAGGAGTGTCAGCTCTCGATAAACAGAGTCAGAGTCCAGATCCTTGTCACTCAGAGATAAACTGGACTTTAAACCCACAGCCTGACAGAAGACTGGATCTGAGTCTGGATCTGAGTCTCACAGACATGAAACCTCTGTCCTCTGTCTGAAACCTTCTTGTTCTGTGAATCTTCAGAGTAAAAACATGAGAATCTGTGGTTGAATCATTGTCAAGCTCAGAGAGGAAAAGTCTGTTTCTGCTGCTACAACACACACACACACACACACACACACACACACACACACACACGGCTACATTACCTGATGAAGATGATGGTGATGAAGATGGAGAACAGATCAGACATGAAACAGCGTCATCACAAACAGCTCACATCAACATTAAAAGTGTTTTACCTGTGCAGGTGTTCAGACAGCTCAGTGATGATGATGAAGGTGATGATGATGAAGGTTAACCTCCGTTAAATATAGTCCTGTTGTTTTTCTCTGTGTTTCTGTCGTCTGCTGTTGTTTGGATGGATTATTGGTTTTTACTCCGACACATCAGGCCCCGCCCCCACAGATTAACACACACCACACACACACACACACACAGAGCGGTCAGTCAGAGGCGGGGGTGGGGTGGAGGGTGGGGGGTTACAGCTGTTCTGGATTTACTCGGTCTCCCTGCAGAGGATTGTGGGATTTGTAGTTCACAAAAAGGGGGGGGGGGGGGTGAATCTGAACGTTCTTCACACACAGGTGACGTCAGCCAATTACAAGTCAGAGAGGAGACACCTGACAACACCATCTTACTCCTGACTGTGAATCTGATTATTGATCAGGGACCACCTGCAGTGCCTCCATAGACCACCAGGAGGCCCCGGACCAACAGTTGAGAATCTCTGGCCTGCACTTTAACCTGATGTACACCTCCCTGTAATGTCATTACACATCACAGCAACGCAGACTGTGATTGGTCGGTTTGGGAGCATCATTTCCTCCTCCATTTCAGAGAAATGAATGAATGAATTCAGATGATTCTCATTAATAATTAATGAGGTTTTATGGTTAAAATGTTCAGAATAATTAACAATAAGCAGCTATAGTCATCACCTGTATTATTTTTAAACCACAGATTATTGATGATCAGAAACTTGATTCATGTGTTGATGAATCATTAAACATTTAAAATGAATCAGTGTCTCTGGTTTAATTCATCAGGTTCATGTAGAAACAACACAAAGAGTTCACAGACATTTAAAATGATTTACTCCTCGTCCTGCTCTCTGATTGGACAAGCCAGCTGTCAGGCAGGCGGGAGGCGGGGCCTGAGAGCCGAATGAGCTGCTTCCATTGGTCGAATCCCGACCGATCCAGAGTCAGTCCCCGAGAGTTTGTGAGCGTCGGTGTGTTTTTTCAGCGGAGAGAGGGAGGCTGAAGAAAAGAAAAGAAAGACGCAGAAGAAGAGAAGTATTCTCCAGGTCGGTTTGGTTTTTCTGAAAGAAACAGAACAACAGGAGAAAGAGGAGAAGAAGAAGAAGAAGGAGGAGAAGAAGAAGAAGAAGGAGGAGGAGAAGAAGAAGAAGAAGAAGAAGAAGAAGAAGAAGAAGAAGAAAAGAGAGAAAACAGAGTTAAAGAAAAGAGTTTTTCTGTTTCTGGGATTTTTTTTTACTTTTTTTTACTGTGGGAGGAGAGACAGACACAGACAGACAGACAGACAGGAGGAGAGACAGACAGACAGACAGACAGGAGGAGAGACAGACAGTTCGTTTTAATCTTCCAGCTGTGACTGATTTTGATCAGGCAGTGAGACAGTCAACATCTGTCTGTCTCTCTCTCTGTCTGTCTGAGTCCCGGAGGACGGAGGATGTCACCGGGGTGTGTCACCGCCCTCAGCCGGACTTGCGGCTCCTCCGGCGGCAACATAGAGCTCTGACAGCCCGCTGAGGGAGAACCAGGACCAGGACTGTATTTAGATGTGGATCAGTTAACCCGGGTCAGGACAGTGGAGTGACAGTAAAGTGGGTTCAGGATGTCCTCGGAGCTGGCTCTGGGTCTGGTCTTCAGGGTTCTGCTGCCCCTCAGTCTGACTGCAGGTAAAATACAGTACTCACAGGCCAGATACTCTGATCCTGTACTGCAGTAATACTACAGATACTACAGTACTCTCAGTGTGTGTAGATGATTATCTGATTCTTCTCATAATGTTTTTATTTAAATGTGAAACTTTAATCTTCACTGTCAGAAACTGAAACCATTGATTAGTGATCAGATCAGTGATTGATTGATTGATTATCAGCTGATTCAGCTCATTTTGTTTTTTTATTAAACTCAGTTTATATTTTTATATAAAGTCTGTGTCTGTCAGAGCTGAAACATGAGTACAAATACTTCCATGTAGTAAACGTACTACAGTACTACAGTACAGTACTACAGAGACTCAGTTCTCCTCCTCTGGGTTTAAACTCGTTGGTGTATCAGTTTAATGAAGCTGCCAACAGCTGCCAGGCGGCCATCTTTGTTTGACCTCAGAGGTGAGATGTGTCCTCCATGTTCACGCTCAGTAAACCTGTTACCTGTTAGTCCTGGACCCACCTAGACCTCCTGAGCTCTGTCTGACAAGGACTTAGAGTCTCAACCTCCTGTTTCCTCACTGCTGTTAAAGACATGAACCTGTTAACTTTTAGTGATGTCACAGGTCAGTGATGTCACCATCTGTGTCCCAGATGGGTGTGGGTGTGTTGTCATGGTAACTGCCCCTGACAGAAGTCCGAATAACGCTCTCACATCAGGTTAGCATCGTTACTACTGTTAGCATCGTTAGCATCTCCCATCCAACAGAATGGCATCTGATGACTTTACAAAACCTTCCAGGACAGAGCAGCATGAAGCCTTAAATTCAGTTTTAAGGTGGAATTTCCCTTTAAAGCACCTCACATTCCAGAGGGAGGGGGAGGTGTGTGTGTTGACACACTGCTAACCACACACACACACACACACAGAGCCAGATGTTGTTACCTGAGAAAGTGGAACCAATCTGTGTGTGTTGGGGGAGGGGAGGATAAACAGGGGGGCGCACACTTCCTGTCTGCCCCCCCAACACTGTCTGCAGTGTTGTCACAGAGTAAACACACACACACACACACACACACACACACACACAGTCACTGCAGCTCAGTGACACAAACAGAACATATTGATAAACAATCTGATCAGATGTATTGATATTGTATTGATCAGACAGAATCTGATCAAAGTGAGTTTACACACAAGTCTTTACTTCAGTTAGTGGATACTGATCAGGTTTGATCTCCTTGTGAGAATCCCTCTGCTGAGTATTGATTGATTGATTGACTGATTGATTGATTATTGATTGTTGTGTTCACAGCGTGTGTGTTGCGGTTTAATGGATTCTCTCTGGTCTACGCCGTCCTGCTGCTGCTGCTGCCGCTGCTGCCCGACCCCTCCCCCACCACAGGTACAGATACCTGAGTGAACATCTGTCGCTGATGTTTCACTGATGACATCATCATAATTACAGTCATTTACTGATGATGTCACCAATCACACCAGGAAATAGACCAGACCCAGCTTGTGTGTTCCTGTGGGGGAGGAGGGGAGGGGCTGCTGTCTGAGGGACACATACATACATACACACACACACACACACACACAGCAGGTCTCAGGTGATGACAGGATGCTGGTTGTTTCCTGGAGGATCTTCCTGAGGAAACAGAGAGAATAGAGAGGTCATTTCTGGAGGGGGGGGCTGTTTGTACAGGAAATTAGATGACTCAGTGTGTGACATCACTTCCTGCGTTTCCCTGTTTTGTTTCTGAAAATGAAGGAAACCAAAGTTTATATGACTGTCACTGTGTGTTATACGAGTGTGTGTGTGTTTGTGTTAATGTGTGTGTGTGTGTGTGTGACTCCACAGTGTCATGAGATCATCAGCTTCAATCATGTTCAAATTCTGATTAATACGAAGAAAAGAGAAATGGTGAAATATCCCTTTAATCACATGTTACTGACACGTATGTTACAGATGTTTCACATGTTTATGTGAACATCATCTTCCTCCTTTAAGGACACAGTCAGCAGTACTACAGAGAAGTACAGTGATGTACAATGTAGTACAGTGAAGTACACTTTTTTTCATTACAAACAGGAAGTAAGTACAGCCCACCAAAATAAGAGTCTGTTACCTGTCTCCCAGGTAACACAGGTCGGTGTGTGATGGCGGTGTGTGTCTCCAGTTTCCTCTTCCTGTTACTTCAATCCTTCTTCCAGCTGACTACAGCAACACTGCAGCCTGAGTACAACTGTAAGATACACCTGTCTGTTTACCTGTCTGTCTGAACACCTGTCTGATCACCTGTCTGAACACCTGTCTGTATGATCACCTGTCTGAACACCTGTCTGATCACCTGTCTGAACACCTGTCTGTATGATCACCTGTCTGTTTACCTGTCCGTCTGCAGGTACGTCGTGGCAGAAAGCTCTTGGTCAGCTCGGCCTGGTGAGGTAAGAATGACATCATATGACACAGGAACAACACAGACTACTTCCTGTCTAACTAACACACACACACACACACACACACACACACACTGTTCCCGTTAAACTTTACTGACACATCAAAGAGGAGCAGACTTCAGACATGTGGTTTACTGACTCTGTGTGTGTGTGTGTGTGTGTGTGTGTGTGTGTGTTAGGGTTAGTGTGTGTGTGTGTGTGTGTGTGTGTGTTGCTGACTCAGCTCCTGTAAGTCAAACATCAGTGTATAATTTCATACAGGAGGAGGAGGAGAAGGAGGAGGAGAAGGAGGAGGAGTGTTTGTTTCTCACAGTCCAGAAAAGTTTGTGAAAAGTGAATCTTCTGTGAAACTTTTCCTTTTCCAGGTGTTTCCAACAGTGTCCTCAGGTGATCTCACCTGTCTGTAGGTGTTTTTAAAACATCTGGAATGAATCAGTTTGAATCTTTAAACCTGACAATAAACAGGAAGGACAGACAAACTACCGAAATAAGAGCAGTGTTGTTGTAGCAGTCTGTCCCTGCAGAGCACGACGACCTCGCTGATTGTGATCCTCTGACTGTGTGTGTGTGTGTGTCTATGTGTTACTGTGTGTGTGTGTGTGTGTGTGTGTGTGTGTGTGTAAGCAGTAGGAGGTTCAGACAGTAGTCCCTCTGTCTGGACTACATGGCTCTGCAAACACCTACACACACCAATAAACACACAGTAACACACAGTAACACACAGTAACACACAGTCAGGCTGGGGTTGAGCCACATGTTGACTCGTCTCCTGATTGTGTGAATCTGACCTGAGACAGTTTATTTACAGAGAGATGTTCAGACCTTCAGGAGATCATTGCAGGTTTGAGAAGCAGCTCTGAACTGTAAATACTGAACTCTCTGTAAATATGAAGAAACACACAGAGTTGTTTGAACAAACCCAGGTCCAGTTTGATCCCTGCAGGAAACATGGAGCCTGTTAATCAGCCTCCACAGGAGAACTGATCCTAGTCGAGTCCGATAGAAACCAAAGAAACTCAGAGAAGATTTTATGAAAACATGTCCGTGTCTGTGTGTCTCAGTCTGACAGGAAGTGATGCGGGCTCTGCAGTGAGACAGGTGTTTCCAGATGTCGGTGTGTTGTTCATCAGTCTGCTGACCTGGAGGCTGATCGTAAGACTGAACGCAGACACACACACACAGGTAACACACACACACACACTAATGAAGCAGGTGTAACCTTGTTAAATCGTCTCCTCTTGTTTCTTAACGAGGTTTCCTGTCTATTAGTGTGTAACTCAGTAAGCTATTTATTAACTGTAACCTCGTTATGTGACTGCATCAGGACACACACACACACACACACACACACACACACACACACACACACACACACATACACACACAGTAACACACTCTCAGTGTATAATGATTAGGTTTCAGGTTCAATCAGTTTATTATTCGAATTGTCGGAGTCTGTTTGTTAACATGAAACCAGAGCAGCATCAAGACACCAGACCACCTCCTCCTCCTCCTCCTCCTCCTCCTCCTCCTCCTCCTCCTCCTCCTCCTCCTCCTCCGTCTCTCAAACAGAGTCAGACCAGCAGAACGACTGGTTTTTAAACAATGTATCATTAAAATCAAACTCTGTTATGTCTCCTGTTTTCAGCCTCAGCAGGAGGAGACACAGCAGCAGGAGGAGGAGGAGCATCCAGGGGAAGAGCTGATGTTTGAGGGGGACTCTGTGCTCGGAGGGGAGGAGGGAGAGGAGGAGGAGGAGGAAGGCAGCAAAAACAGGGTCCTGGTTGAACTGGAGTCACTGGTTTGTAAAACCAGACAGATGATTGGAAACATATCAACGACCGGAGGAAAAGTCCTGCTGACGGCTCTGCTCGGACTCACAGGTAGAACCCAGTAGAAACTCACAGGTAACCAGTAGAAACTGTAGTTGGAGCTCGCCCTCCTTAGGTGTCCAGGTTCTGAACCAGGACAGGTGTGAATCCCACCTGGTGATGCAGCAGAGATTTGACCTTCAGTGACCTGCCACCCCCACCCCCCACCCCACCCCTCTCCTCCAGGTATCATGTTCCCCTCCCTCTCCTCCCTCCCCTACCTGCTCTGTTTCCAGGTGTTGTGTACCTGGTGGGCGTGGTCAGGTCAGGTCCCGCCCCTCCTCTTCAGGTGTGTGTCTGTGATGTCACTGTTCTACCCCTCTTCCCACTTCCTGCTCCTCTACTGCTACCAGCTGCCCTCACTGCAGGAGGCGTGGCCTCCCAACTGCACCTCCACCAGGTAACACAGAGTCAGATTCTGGCAGAGGAAACAATGAGAGTGAAGTCAGGTTCATGGAGGTCTGTCCTGTCTCCTTATATGATTATTGATCGCTGATTATTGGTTATTGTTTTCCTCTGCAGTGTGTTTGGCCTAGTGGCAGTGGTGGCAGTGGACTGCGGTGCCCCCTGGAGGCTGCAGGTGAACTCAGAGCTCAGCTGGTTTCACTTCATCAGTCCACTGATGCTGTTGCTGCTCTACTACACTGTGGCCAGTCTGTGGAGGAACCAGGTGAGAGTGATGTCATCATTTACCTGTTATGACGTCAGTGTTGCCCAGCTCTGATCGGCTGACAGTGTCGCGTGTCTCTTCAGCTGATCGACAGCGACGGTGTTCGGGGTGGAGAGAGGGCGGAATCGGCGGTCAGCGGGAGCTGTGACATCATCACCTCCACCAGCAACCTAAGTGATGAGGTCAGCGCTGACATCACAGTGGAGAGACGGAGGGAGCTGTGGAGGAGAGCTCACGATCGGCCCGAGTGCAGAGATGTACGCAAAATGATTTGTGTTTGATGTGTTTGTAGTTTAACCTCAGGTGATCTGGAAACCTGTCTCTGCTCTCAGGTGCTGCTGTCATCGACCAATGACAGCCCCTCTGAGTCTTTTGCCCCGCCCACACAGAGCACTGCCCTGGGATTGGATGTTTACTCTACGCCTCACTACTCTCTCAGCCAATCAGGTGAGATCTGTGTTTTGATCCACGCTCACCTTCAGACTCACGCTGTTATCCCAGCATGCATGTCAGACAGGTACGGACAGGTAAAGGTGAATTGAGGCTGATTCTTGTTTCTTATCTTGAGACAATTGAACCAACAGGCAGGTGAACAGGTGAACAGGTGAGGTTACTTTGCTGGATCTGTAAAATAAAACCATCATGTCTGTCAACATTAAAACACTGAAGCTTTACTGACCCATAATCCCCCTGTGATGACATCATAGCTGTGAAGATATCAGAGGTAATGGCGTACCTGCAGATCAGGTCAGGTGACCTTGTCTCTGTCCTGTTGTGTTTGATGCTACAGACACGTTGGAGACCTGCATTTTTGAGGGAGATGGATGGGAGGAGAGGGAGGGGGAGGAGGAGGAGGGAGAGGTGGACGTGAGGGGTGAGGAGGGGGGAGTCAGCGCCGCTTCCATGGCCTTCAGCTTCCTCCTCAAACAGAGCTACATCTGCGCTCTGATCTCCATGATGGCCTGGTCCATCACCTACGTGTCCTGGCTCACCTGTGTCCTGCTGCTCTGGTCATGTGTCCTCTGGATGATGCGAGAGCGCCGCCGCTACACGCTGATGTCATCGCCCTGGCTGGTCGCCTACGGCAACCTGCTTGTCATCCTGCAGTATGTCTACAGCTTTCCCTCCATACAGGAAGTGCCCGGACTGTTCCCCAGGAAAGACGACCCCTGCAGGGAGCTCGCCTCTAAGGTACCACTACTACTGTAATCTGATTACTGCAGAATATCATCTGATCGGCAGGGTAATCTGATTATCAGACTGTTTAATCTGATTATCAGATAGTTTATCTGATTATATTTAATCTGATTATCAGACTGTTTGATTACATTTAATCTCATGATATTTAATTTGATTATGTTTAATTTGATGACATTTAATCTGATTATATTTAATCTGATCATGTTGCAGTTGCTGTGTCTTCTGACCTTCTGGCTGCTGCTGCGTCAGGCGCTGACTGAGAAGAGAGACAGACAGACACACACACACCTGTCTACCATCACTGTCCGCATAGAAGGTAAGACACCTGTCTGTCTGTCTTATTGACCACCTGTCTGTCTGTCTGAGGGTCACCTGTCTGTATGTCCTCCAGAGGACCAGAGAGCAGATCAGGATCAGCACCAGAAGAAGAAGGACGTGTCATATGAGGAGGTGCTGCTCCTGGGAGGAGGAGGAGGAGGAGTTCAGATGGAGGCTCTGGTTGCCGTGGTAACCAGGATGTTTGTTAAATACTGGATCTATGTCTGTGGAACAATGTTTTTCTTCGTCAGCTTTGAGGGGAAAATCGTCCTCTACAAGGTCATTTACATGGTGATGTTCCTCTGCTGCGTTGCTCTGTACCAGGTAATACTACTACTACTGCCTACTACCACTACTGCTACTACTACTACTACTACTGCTACTACTACTGCTGCTGCTGCTGCTGGTAGTTGGATCACTGATTAGATGACTCTGAAATGATGAGACATCAAACAGTTTAACAAATCTGATTTACAAAATCTACCTGTCTGTCTCTACCTGTCTGTCTCTGCTTGTCTGTCTTTGCCCGTGCAGTTGAACTACGAGCGTTGGCGTGCCTTGCTCAGGGGTTTCTGGGTAGCTGTGGTGGTTTACTCCATGCTGGTTCTGATCCTGGTCTACACCTTCCAGTTCCCTTCGTCCCCCCACACCTGGAGTTACTACACTGGACTCAGCACCCACAGGTATGAGGAGGGAGATTTGTTTGGGGCAGCCTGATACAGACTCTGATGTTTCTAATGTTTCTAATGTGTCTTAAAGTCTCTCTGTGTGTCTGCAGGTTGGAGGACGTTGGTCTGGAGAAGTTCTCAGTTCCTGTTCTCTTCACCAGGATCTTCATCCCTGCAGCGTTTTTACTGGTCAGACTCAGACTCAGACTCAAATTCAGATTCAGATTCAGATTCAGACTCAGACTCAGACTCAGATTCAGATTCAGATTCAGATTCAGAATCAGAATCAGATTTAGACTCAGATTCTCTACTGTGATGAAAGTGATGTTTTATCGTTGCCGTGGTAATCAAGTGTGTTGTCATCTTTGTTCTACAGGTGTGTATTGTTCACCTTCATTATTTCCACGAGCCGTTCCTACAGCTGACTGACCTGAAGACTGTGGTGGACACACACAACAGCACCATCACGAGGTAACACACACACATTCACCTGTGGGCCCGAGGTCTGACTGTCCTGCTGCTCCTCACCTGTCTCACTGTTACCTGTCTCTCTGCAGGTTGGTCCACTCTGATGGCAGCCTTGTTGACCTGTCGGTGGGCGGAGCTCCTCAGCTCCTCCTGGAGGAGGAGAAGAGAGGAGGTCAGAGGGAGAGAGAGGAGGAGACAGAGGAGAAGTGGATAAAGACAGGAGGAGAAGAGGAGGAGGAGGAGGAGTACCCCTGTGTGTTTGACAGGGAAACCCTGTCTGACCACATCACAGGTAAACACACTGCACCATCACACCTGAGAGATTTGAGTTTGAAACAGGAAGCAGACTCTTGCTGTCTCCCCCTCAGTGCTGGTCTCCTGGAGGTTGGTGGTGGATCGTCTCTCTGTGCTGTTCCTGCGCCTCCTCCTCTCCCTGCAGCGGCTGCAGCGCCTCCTCTGGTGGCTCTTGGAACTGCACATCGTGAAGATCGTCTCCTCCTACATCATCTGGGTCTCTGTGAAGGAGGTCAGAGTCTGACCCGGTCTCTGGGGCTGGTTTACTGTCTGTCTGACCTGTCTCTCCCTCTGACCTGTCTCTCTCTCTCTCCAGGTGTGTGTGTTTAACCTGCTGTTCGTGCTGTGTGTGGGTGTGGCTCTGCCCTGCAGGGCATGGCGCCCCCTGCTGTCAGGAGTTTGTACAGTCTGGACCTGTGTGGTGACGGTCTGTAAAATGTTGTACCAACTCAACGTCGTCCAGCCAATCAGATACTCCTCCAACTGTACCATGGTAACCACAGCAACAACATCTTAACTGTCCGACTGTACACCAGTCTGTCTCTGACCCGTCTGTTTCTCTGTAGCCAGATAACTCCAGCACCGACCTGTCTCGCTCGGTTCTTTACGCTGGTCCAGTTGACCCCGCGCAGTGGGTGGGGCTTCGCAAGACTGATGGAAAACTGCTGGACTACCTGAGAGTGAGGAGTGACATCATCACTCATAAATATATCAATAGTAAAGCTCAAACATTAAAAATGTTTAATCTGAGAACGTCTGAAAAACTATGATGATCACTAAGAACTGAAAACTGAGCTAGCATCATGCTAACCTTCCTCTAAAGCACAATCTGATTATGTTAGCTCTGGTAACATAGCGTAATGCTAATCCAATTTTGTCTTTACAGTATAACCTGATGATGTTAGCACTGTTAGCGTTCGAGGTCACAGTTTACCGACACCAGGAGCTCTACCGCCTCCGCCATAACAAAGTCCCACCCCCTACCAGAACGCTGTTTCATGACATCACCAGGCGTCACCTGGACGACAGCGTGCTGAGCTGTGTTAAATACTTCCTCAACTACTTCTTCTACAAGTTTGGACTGGAGGTGAGGGGTGTTCATTTTAGCATGGCAACAAGCTAACTTCCCCTGGAATAAAACCATTCTCACACTCTTCCTCAGACCTGCTTCCTGTTGGCCGTGAATGTGATTGGTCAGCGGATGGATCTGTTCGCTGTAGGCCATGCTTTTGGTCTCATCACCGTCCTGTCACATCGCAGCAGGAAGTGCATCGCCTCAGTGTGGCCCAAGTACTGCTACTTCCTGTCAGGGTTGTTGTGTTTTCAGTATGTGCTGTGCATCGGGTTCCCTCCTGCTGCCTGTAAAGGTACAAACTCACCTGAAGACAAAGTGTTGGGATTAATTACTCCACAGTGAAGATTAAATATGTCCTGACCTGTCTTTGTACACACAGATGAAAGTGATATCAGGATTAAACTCAAAACAAAAATTATAAATCCTGAAAATCTAAGATCAAATGACAAAAGTTCAAATTAAAACCTTTTTTTTTTGGTAAATTTCTGAATTTAAACTCACACTTGTTGCAGATTATCCGTGGAGACCTCCGTCCTCCAACATGGACTCCAATGTGGTGAAATGGCTCTTCCTCCCTGATTACCTGACACCACCGAACCCCCTCTTCCTCCTCTGTAAGACCATCACCATCACCATCATCACCATCACCAATCTATGTTAAATGATGTGAATACACTAGAACCTGTTTACTGTGTGTTTCCTGACCTTTCAGATGACTTCCTGCTCCTCCTCGGGGCGTCGCTGCAGCTGCAGGTGTTTGAGGAGGAGCTTCAGGCGTCTGTTCAGATCCTCGCAGGAGACAACAGTGAGCTGGACGGAGATGACGGACAGATCTGTGATCTGATCCAACGACTCCGCCTCAACACCGTCCCCGACTTCATGCTGTGCAGGTAAACCCCGCCAACTATCCACCTGTCTGTCCACCTGTCTGTCTCTCTGACCTCTGTGTGTGTGTTCAGGTCTTACCTGGACATGATGAAGGTCATCATCTTCAGCTACATGTTCTGGTTTGTCCTCACCATCATCTTCATCACCGGGACCACCAGGTGAGCGGGCGGAACCACACTTACCTGCAGAAAGTGAACTTTACTCTTTAAATAACAACTCAGGCGTCTCAACGTTAAATCAGACAAATGTTTAAAGTTGACCAACAGTACTGTGCTGTACTGTTCTAGGATCAGTATCTTCTGTATGGGTTACCTGGTCGCCTGTTTCTACTTCCTGTTGGTGGGCGGAGAGCTGCTGCTTAAACCAGTGAAATCCATCCTGGTGTACTGGGACTGTCTGATTGGCTACAACGTGTTCGTCATCACGATGAAGAATATTCTGTCGGTGAGAAATACCACCACCATCATCATCATGTTCACCATGTTTACAAATGTTTTCAGAGTCGCATCAATATCTGTCTCTCTACCTGTCTGTCTCTCTACCTGTCTGTCAGATCCTGGCCTGTGGTTTCATTAAGTCGTTGGTGTTGAATCATTGTTGGTTGATTCAGCTCTTCAGTCTGGCCTGCACCATCAAAGGATACACCAAACGTATGTAAACTGTCTGTCTACCTGTCTGTCTACCTGTCTGTCTGTCCGCCTCTCTAACTCTGTGTCTGTCTGTCTGTTTGCAGCGGAGCAGCAGAGCAGTAAACAGTGTGAGCTGCCGAGCGACGAGGCCGGGATCATCTGGGACGGCGTCTGTTTCTGTTTCCTGTTGTTGCAGAGGAGAGTCTTCAGGAGTCACTACTTCCTGTACGTGGTCCTGGACCTGCAAACCACACAGCTCCTGGCCTCCAGGTACACACTCACAACACCCACCCACTGTATAACAACACACACGACGACACACACAGTCACATGATGTCAATGTGTGTGTGTTGCAGGGGGGCGGAGCTCTTTGAGGCGTCCACAGTAAAGGCTGTCAGAGCAAGACTGGAGGTGGAGAAGACGTCCATGGACCTGCTGAAGAGACAGTAAGAGACAAACAGGGCTGAACGCAAGACCAGCACAAGTCCAAGACCAGTCCAACACCTCAGAGACTGAGTCAAGACCAAGTCTAAAAGACACAAGTCAGAGTCTAAATGGGCTTAAAACCGACTCCAGTCTGATTCATAACATCCATGAGACAAGACAGAGATTTTAACCAAATTGTCTGGAGACCAGAGATCTACGATAGGACTCACTCACACTACAGCCATAGACATGTTGACTCGATAAGACCTGGACACAGTTAATTCAATTGTGTCAGATCCTGGACCAGGTGTTAATGGACAGAACCACTTCCTGTCTCTGTGTTTCCTTCAGGATGGAGAGGATTAAATCTCGACAGCAGAAGTTTCGCAGAGGAAAAGAGAAAATGTTGAGTTTGACCCAAGACAACTTCCACACCGACGGTCTGTAAACAAACCCCCGTTGTCATGGTAACAGACTGGGATACACAAAATCAGCTGATGTGAGCTGTAATGTTTTGATTTGTAGGTCAGGAAAACAAGAAGGGCCAGCGACAGAAGGAGTGGTGGAGACCCTGGGTAAACCACGCCTCCAGTGAGTCACATGACCTCTGACATCATCTCCTTCACCTGTCAGGTGGTATTTTTCATTATGTCTCTGTGTAATGGCCTGTCTGCCTGCAGTGGTGAGGAGTGGTGACT
The DNA here is from genome assembly GCF_001640805.2 of Lates calcarifer. Taxonomy (NCBI): domain Eukaryota; kingdom Metazoa; phylum Chordata; class Actinopteri; family Centropomidae; genus Lates; species Lates calcarifer. The sequence goes on along the minus strand of NW_026115692.1, from coordinate 251,981 downwards.
ACTACCTGTTCGAGACAGACAGTGAGGAGGAGGAGGAGGAGAAGAAGGAGGAGGAGGAGAAGAAGGAGGAGCAGGACCTTCCTGAGAAATCAGCCTTCCAGGTGAGAGTCTCCATGACTGTATACCTGAACCTGTTCTCATGAACACACCATGACCCACAGAGCTGATCTGCAGCAGTCAAACAGTCTTCATCAGAGTCTCAGTGATTATAATAACAGATTTATTTCCATGGACCCTGAGCAATTAAATCTACCAATAAATAATAATAAACTTTATTGCTGTAACAAACTGATGTTATCTTCTGTTTGTCTTCATTTGTCAGTTTGTCTACCACGCCTGGATAACAGACTCCAGAACAGCAATGAGAGCTCGAAACAACCAGAAGAAACTCTGGAAGAAGAATTCCTCTGAACGAAGGAGCAGGAGGGAGGAGAAGAAAGGAGGTGATCTCCTTTAGTTTGATCAAATGCTTCACACAAGCATAAAAGATAAATTCTCTGTGTCTTAATCCAAACATTCAGAACCAACCAGGTAAAAGCAGCGTCGTCTGGTAAAGTTAGACATTTGTTAAGTTCCCAGTCAGTAACTATGACTCCTTTTCCTCAGCAGCTGGAGTCATAGAGGTGATGGAGGAGGTGGAGGAAGATGGAGAGGAGGAGGAGGAGGAGGAGGAGAAAGAGGAGGGACCAGGTAGGAGATTTACCCACCGGAAACAAAAAAACACCATAAAAATGAATTTAAAACTGTGCTGGTCCACGGTGAATGAAGAGGTGACGTTGTGTGTTTCAGACACTGTGTTGCATCGGTTCTCCAACACTCTGCGGTTCTGTTGGGTTCTGCTGTCTGCTCTGCTGGACTCTCTCACTGCCTGGCTCAGCGGTTTGTGTCAGGAACACATCGACATCTCCACTGTCCTCCGCATTGAGCGCTGCATGCTAACACAGCAGGCTAAACAGGTGCACACTCAGGACTACAGTTCCCTACAGGGTGTGAGGTTTTTAAAACGACAGCAAAAGATGGACGACCTGTTTGGTGTTTATTTGTGTTTTTTATTTGTTTGGTTATCAGGGTAATCTGCCCACCAGAGAGGCAATCAACGTTTACTACCAAGAGCAGATGATGAAAACATCCAGAGAGTCAGGTCTGGACTACAGTACCTATGAGGCTGATGGGCAGGCCTCAGCAGCTAGAGAAAGGGAGGAGGAAGACGGAGAAGAGGGAGTAAGTCCGGATACAGATGAAGAAGCAGGAGGTCAAACAGCAGATGTGAAACCAGAGCCAGGAGCAGATGGTCCAGCAGATCCACATACTGAAGGAGGAGCAGTATTAGAAAGAGGTTGTGTATGTGAAGTAAAACCAGAAAATGTTCCAGGAAGAGATCCACCTGGAACAGATACAGACTCAGAGACAGCAGACGGTCCAGCTTCAGGAGCTGAGCCAGAGGCAGGACCAGCAGAAGGTGACCCAGCAGTGGAAGTTAAAAATGAAGATCTCCCAGAATGCACGGTGGCTAAAACCAGCCAAAGATCACGACCCAAACTGTCCAGGATGGAGAGAGTCCAGTCTTCATCTTCTTTATCTTCAGAGGAAGAAAAGATCGGTCAGACTTACAGGTCAGTCCTGAAGCCACATCATAAATTACCTCTGTCAGTCTGTGGTGTTAACTCTCTTTTTGTTTGAACAGTCAGTGAAGAATTGAACCAACAACTTCCTGTTGATACGCAGCCAACTCACGTCCTCTACCAGCGCCTCTTGCCCCGCCTCCCCCTCCTCTGCTCTCCTCCCACCCTCATACAGCCTTGCTTTGGGGCTGGACCTTCAGGAGGAGGAGGAGGAGGCAGAGGAGGTGAGACAGAGTGAGGATGAACAGGTGAAGAGGAGGCGGGAAGTGGGGTCAGGATTCAGGAAGCGGCTGCTGGTTCAGACTCCAGGGGCAGATGAGCGACTTCCTGTCTGACTCTGCCTCCACTTACTGTCCACTGGCATCTCGCACTCAGGAGCTGACTGCGAGCGAGCTGCTGAGGAACAGGTGAGGACAGGTGAGTCACAGAGATCAGTCACCTGTCACCTGCTGATGCTTCACACGCTGCCTTTCTGTGTTTTAGGACTTTCTATCGACGAGGAGCTGGAGGCATCAGATCATTTCTATGGTAACCAGCCACAGCTGCTCCAGCTGTGCTACGCCCTCTACAACATCCTTGCAGCCAGGTAAACTCTCCATGACAGGTAACACCATAGAAACCTCTCCAATGAACTGCTTCTTCTCATCAAACACAGATCGGTTATCACTATGCAGACAATACTGTTGTTTACATTTCAGCTTCTCCTGACAACACGAGCTCTGTTGTTTCTCTGAGTGACTGAATGACATTTACCTTTGAATATCGATAAACTGAACAGGCAACAGAATGAAATAAAAGTGTTTGGTGTAAAGAGACAGATTCATCAGACAGTATGAACATGAGTTCCACCTCCATCCTCCCTCAGGTCAGAGACAGTGTGTTATCTCGTCATCGTGTTGAACCACATGGTGTCGGCCAGTTGTCTGACACTGGTACTTCCTGTTCTGGTGTTTCTCTGGGCAACACTGTCCGTCCCTCGACCCAGTAAGACGTTCTGGATGACGGCCATCATCTACACCGAGGTTCACACAAGCTGATTTTTTTTAACTTGCTGACTGTTTATAGTTTATATAAAACTGTAACTGATCTATCCGTCCAATTCATGTGTAAACTGTCTGTCCACCTGTCCTGTTCACGTGTCCTCAGGTTACCATCGTCATCAAGTATTTCTTCCAGTTTGGTTTCTTCCCATTCAACCAGAAGCTGGAGGTGGATCGATCCAAACCATTCCACCCCCCAAACATCCTGGGGGTGGAGAAGAAGGAAGGCTATGTCCTGTACGACCTGCTGCAGCTGCTCACTTTATTCTACCACAGAGCCACACTCAAGGTACAAGACACTAAATTATACCAACTCAGAGCCAAGATACAAAACAGGAACTTACCCAACAACATTCTTCCTCCTCTGCAGTGCCATGGACTCTGGGACCAGACTGTTACCACGGATGCTGATGCTGTCCATCACCATGACAACCAGGCCAGCTGCACTGACGCTGCCACCTCCATCGATGTGGCCGACCCTACCAACACACTGCGACGACGAGGCAGGAGACGGACACGGTCCAGCTCCACCCAGCTGCGCTCTCCTGCAGGTAGAATCAAACATACCTTTACACAAGACAACGCTGAATGAAAGGTTCAGGACAAACTGAAGAATTATAAAGAGTCAGATCAGTTGTTCTCAAAATATCAGATGATTCTGGTTCCAGCCTTTAGTGTTTAGTCTGATGATCTGTAATAATGAAAATGTTTTGATGTTTTCTTGTTGTTTTCAGGCAGTGTGAGCTCCAGACCTCAGCAGCCTGGCAGGTTTGATCTGCTGTTGGAGAAACTCAGAGAACTTTCCATTAGAGCCAAGAAGTACTCTGTTAGCAGGTATGCTAACACTAAAGCTAACTGTCCAGTGAATGCTCTTTGTGTTTTTGGACAAACCACATCATCAGATGATCTTTCACTCTTTCAGGTGTATGTCTGTTTACCATCCAGTCTGTCAGTTCTTCAGAGCTCTTATCCAACCAGAGTACAGCGCCGTCACCGATGTTTACGTCCTCATGTTCCTTGCCGACACTGTCGACTTCATCATCATCGTCTTTGGCTTCTGGGCCTTTGGAGTAAAGTTTGATTTAATAACCATTTTCTTTACATTTCACTGTGAGCTGAAACTTTGTTCACATCAGTAGTCTGTTTTATTCTGATGGTTTTTAGAAACACTCTGCAGCTGCTGACATCACTTCCTCCCTCTCAGAGGATCAAGTTCCTGAAGCTTTCCTGGTGATGGTCCTGATCCAGTTTGGTACGTCTTCTTGTCTGTCTACCTGTCTGTCTACCTGTCTGTCTACTTGTTTACCTGTCTCACTGTTTATCTGCCTGTCTGCAGGTACCATGGTGATAGACAGGGCTCTATATTTGAGGAAGACAGTTTTAGGGAAGCTGGTTTTCCAGGTGATTTTGGTGTTTGGGATTCACTTCTGGATGTTCTTTATCCTACCAACAGTCACTGAGAGGTAACTCACCTTTACCTGTTGTTCATGATCAGTTTAGTTCAATCTGGATGAGATAAACCAGTGTGGGGTCATACAACAGTGCTGTTACTGTTTGTCTCCAGGCGTTTCAATCAGAACCTGGTGGCTCAGCTCTGGTACTTTGTGAAGTGCGTTTACTTCGGACTGTCTGCCTATCAGATCCGTTCTGGTTACCCAACACGAGTTCTGGGAAACTTCCTGACAAAGAGCCACAACTACCTCAACTTGTTCCTGTTCCAGGGGTGAGTCTCCATCAGAGTCCAATACTAACACAACTGTCCTATTGTTAGCTTAGCACAAAGACTAGGAGCATGGGGAAACTGTCTGTCTGACTACCTGACTGTCTCTCGACCTGTCTGTCTGTCTGTCCTCTTGTAGTTTCCGTCTGGTTCCCTTCCTGACGGAGCTGAGGGCAGTGATGGACTGGGTGTGGACTGACACCACCCTGTCTCTGTCCTCATGGATCTGTGTCGAGGACGTCTACGCCCACTGCTTCGTCTTAAAGTGTTGGAGGGAGTCGGAGAAGGTACAAGAAGTCCATCTGTGTGTATTTGTACACAGAGGTACTCTGAACATCATGGTCAGAGGAAGTGTGTGTATTGATGTGTGTGTATTTGTATTTGTACACAGAGATACCCTCAGCCTCGGGGTCAGAAGAAGAAGCGGGTGGTGAAGTACGGGATGGGCGGTCTGATCGTTCTGTTATTGATCTGTATTGTCTGGTTTCCGCTGCTCTTCATGTCGCTCATAAAATCTGTCGCTGGAGTCGTCAACCGACCGCTCGACGTCTCTCTGACCATCACACTAGGGGGTTTTCAGGTAAACACACCTGTACTGACTCAACTGTACCTGTAGTACTGTAACAGCAGCATGTATTAGCAGTAGTATTAGCAGTATTAGCAGCAGTATTAGCAGTAGTATTAGAAGTACTATAACATGTTGTTGTTGACAGCCGATCTTTACGATGAGTGCACAGCAGAATCAGCTCAAAGATCTGACTGGGAACGACTTCAACTCCTTCGTCAGCTCCTACAGTTACACACCTGTAAGTACTCTGTAGTATTAGTACACACAGTTCACAGTATTCATTCCTGCCGTAACTCTGTTTCCTGTGTTTCCCAGAGTGCCTTGCAGTTCCTGGAGGCGTATGGTCACGAAGATGTGACAGTGGCAGAACTACAGGGCAGCAGTAACTCTCTGTGGACCATCAGTCCTCCCAGCAGGCAGTACCTGAGCCAGGTGCTGAACCTGGACCACTTCCCCCTCACCGTGTCCTGGACTGTTCAGAGGTCAGCTCTCAGTAATCAATCATCAATACTTATCAATAAATCCCCCTGATAGTCAATCACTCATCACCTCTAACAACTGCAGTGTATGTAGTTACCACTGTAGTACAAAGAGTAGTAGTACTGGTAATGGTAGTATCAGTAGAAGGTGCAGCAGAGGAGGATTTAACTATACTGAAACTGCTTCCATAGTAAAGTATTAGCAGTAGTATTGACAGTAGCAGTAGTAGTTGGAAAGTACAGAGTTCAGCAACTTGATGTCACTGATCAATAATCAATCAATCATCAGTTAACTGAGCAGATTAATAACATTGTTTTAAACAGGAACCTGAGTCTGGGAGCGAAGGCAGAGCTTGCTTCAGGTAAACATGTGACTTACCTGGATGACCAGACTCGTCTGGAGCTGATCGAGCTGCTGAACGGGACCAGGACACTTCCTGTGTGAGTAATGATAACACCTGAGGACAGGTGCAGGTGTGTAGTTGTGTAGTTGTGTGTTAAACACCATCATCGTGTCTGTTTTCAGGGTCATACAGGAAGTGTTTCCATGTTTCATCCGAGCTCCGAGTGACTCCAATGCCAAACCCATCGAACAGCTTTACCCAGGTTTGATTTTATCTTCACAGGAAACAAACATCTTTAAGTGATGCTGCCGCTGTTTAATTATCTTAAAATGTAAAATCCTCCAATCACGTGGCTTCTCTCGTCTCTTGTCCTATCAGATGACCGCTACAAGGACATCCTGCTGGCTCTGGAGAGGTCAACCAATCAGAGCAGAGAGATCCAGGAGTGGTGGATCGTTGACCAACCGATTGGCAGCCTAGTGCCAGTGGGGGGCGGAGCGTCTCTGAGTGACAGGAGGGAGGCGGGGCTTCAGCTGTTTGTGTTCAGTGATAAAGTCAGTCCTCCGAGTCTGGGCTTCCTGGCAGGATACGGGTAATTACTGTCTCCAAGTACTGAGAGTACAACTGCAGTAACAGGAGTACTATCATATTATACTCACATTCCTCCTCCTCCTTCCCCACAGCATCATGGGATTGTACGCATCGGTGGTGTTGGTGATTGGGAAGTTTGTCAGAGAGTTCTTCAGTGGGATCAGTCACTCCATCATGTTCGAGGAGCTGCCCTGTGTCGACCGCATCCTCAAACTCTGCACCGACATCTTCCTGGTGACTCAGATCAATTTAATCTGATCAACAATCTGATCATCTTAATCTGATCAATTTAATCTGATCAGTTTCAGTTTGATCATCTGATCAGTTCTGATGCTTTAATCTGATTGGTTGTTTGTCTGTTTCAGGTGAGAGAGACAGGTGAGCTGGAGTTGGAGGAGGAGCTTTACGCCAAGCTGATCTTCCTGTATCGATCACCAGAGACTCTGATCAAATGGACGCGACGCTGATCGACCTCATTGATCGTAAACACTGATTATTGGCTGATCACAGACCTGGACGTTGTCAGCTGAAGCTGAACATGTGGATCCTTCAGTGTTCTTTAAATGTTACAGAGGGAACCTCCAGGGAGCGTCCAGACGTTCTCCAGATGTTCTCATGAAGAACAAAGGAACAGTCAGAAGTTAAAGAACCAGACTGGAACTTAAATGTTTACAGAACATCGTTTAAAGGTTTCAACAAAGTGAACTTTTGAGAGAACTTAACTGGAACTCTACTGGAACTTTACCTGTTCACCAGGTGACCAATAGGAGCAGCCAGGGGGCGGAGCTAACCCTGACAACAACCTAATCATTCCGAACTGATCTCAGGACAGTGTCATGGAAATATTATTGTATCAATTATTGATGATTGATTATCAACAACTGCAGGGATATGTCACATCCTGGAAAACCTGGAATTATTTAATGTAGCTTTCAAGTCCTGGAAAGGTCCTGGAAAACAAAAAGGGACTGAAACTGCACACAAACTTTAACAAATCTCATGTTTTAAGAAGTAATTTTCCAGGACCTTTTCCAGGACCTTTTCAATGACTTCATGTGAGAGGACTTGTCTGTAAACACTGTCGAGTCTGCTCAGCTGTTTCCACTTATTTTTACTTAAAACTTCACAGAACAAAACTTTATTTTAGCTCACGTTAGCTCATGTTAGCTCATGTTAGCTCATGTTAGTTCTGCTTTAGCTTTAGCTGAAACAGCCTTTAGCACAACATCAGCTCTGTTCTCTGTTCATGGCAGGTGGTCTCAGGTTAGTCCAGGTTGTGATGCATTCACAGCTTAAACCAGAACTCAGTCCTGTAACCTGAACGTCTCTGACTCTGATTCATCTCCACACCAGGTCTCTGTCAGGTCCACGTCACACCTGTGCTCAGGTAGAAGCTGAGTAAAGCTAACTCCATCATTCAGAGGAAAATAAGTGAAAACAGCTGCTGGGTCAGGACATGACACTGGAACCACAGAGAATATTGAGAAACAGGAAGTCAAACTAACTTTCAGAATAAATTAGATTCAAATGGTTTGTTGTTTTATCTGATGTTCGTTCAGTGTTTCTGTCAAACTAACGTGAATCTGTGAAAATAAATAAAACTTCTATTCACCAGACTGAGTCAGCTGTTTGACCAGAGACCTGAGACCAGAGACCAGAGACCTGAGACCAGAGACCTGAGACCAGAGACCAGAGACCAGAGACCTGAGTTGGACTGAGACCTGAGACCAAAGATCAGAGACCTAAGACCAGAGATCTGAGACCAGAGACCTGAGACCAGAGACCAGAGACCAGAGACCAGAGACCTGAGACCTGAGACCAGAGACCAGAGACCAGAGATCAGAAATTAGAGATCAGAGACCTAAGACTAGAGATCTGAGACCAGAGACCTGAAACCTGAGACCTGAGACCTGAGACCTGAGACCTGAGACCGGAGACCTGGGACCTGGGACCTGAGCTGATGAACCTGGTTCTCTGGTCAGGGTTAGGGTCAGCGTCGACTCTTCATCAGTGATTTCATCTCTTCTGATTGTCCAGGTTAAAATGATGTAGTTTAAACAGTGAGTTAAACACTCTCCTGCCATTCTGTGAATATTCTCATTCATTCATTCATTCATCCAGGTCATAGTTATCTCAAGGAAAAAGTTTAATTGAAAGCAACTGTAACTGCAACTATAACTAAGTCCAGTTGCTTTCGATTAGACTCTCCTGCCATGTTCCTCCTCAGAGATAAAACTGGGATATAAACATGTATCACACACCATCTGGTGATCTCCTCCATCTCTGAATTAGAGTCACCTGACGTCACTGCAGCCCTCTCCTCACCTGTTCACCTGTCCACAGGTGAATTGGACTGAAGATAGAAACATTGATGAGACAGATTTGAAGTGAATGTGCTTTATTGTGATTCATTAATGAAAATGATCCACTTTCTGTGTGGAACCCTCAGGGTCAAAGGTCGTCATCTGATCAGTGTTTGTGCTGTTTTCAGTGGAAGACGTTTGTGAAGCTACAACTTTAATCAGACTTTAAATCAGACAAACATCAACAGAGTTTTACTGCGACTGAAATAAATTCATCCTGATCATCACAGCAGATCAGTTTGTTCAGTCGTCACATGCTGAGCTCAGTCTGAGGGTCTGACAGGATGTTTACTCCTCACAAACAGTTCCCAGGTCACACAGGTGTGATGTGTGGCTCAGGTGTTCTTACCTTCAGTCTGATGGTTTCAGTTTGTTTCAGTCAAACTCATGTTTGCTCTGTTTTCATCTAAACTCCATCAGGTTTCAATCCAGTTCGGACAGTGGAATGATCTGTGACTTCCTGGTGATGCGCTCAGACTCTATCCAATCAGAGCAACTTATAGGCAGCACTACACAGAAGGAACGTATTCCTCCGCTGTGGAAAGTAGTCCCAATAAGACAGGCTGCAGGACACCTGATCACTGCAGCTATTATAAAAACAATTCAGCAAAATCTAAAATATGGCTGTTTGTTATGGAACATGACCCCCCCCCACACCCCCGGATATAAATCCTGTCCCCACCTGACAAGTCAACCTGACAAGTCCAGTCCAGAGTCCAGTCCAGACACTCCTGTTCTGAAACAGGAGCTCAGACAGTCTGTGGTGGTTTGATCAGCTGCAGCTTCATGAGACAACGAAAGAGATAAAATAATAAAAGTTAAAACTGCCCCCCCCCCCACAACCCCTCTGAGTCTGGGGGGGGGGGGGGGGGTTGTCTTTGCCCTGGTGGCCCTGACTGGCAGGAAGTGAAGGCGAAAGCAAAGAGTATTTGGCTTCAACATGCAGAACCAGGTGAGATCCTTCACAGGTGAAAACGCAGCAGAAAACTAAACTCTCTGGTTTGAAACAGTTTTTATTAGTCCAGGTCCAAGTCCAGGTCCAAGTCCAGGTCCAAGTCCAGGTCCAAGTCCAGGTCCAAGTCTGGGTCCAAGTCCAGGTCCAGGTCCAGGTCCTGGTCCAAGTCCAGGTCCAAGTCTGGTCCAAGTCTGGTCCAGGTCCAAGTCCAGGTCCTGTCCTGGTCCTGGTCCTGGTCCTGGTCCAGGTCCAAGTCCAGGTCCTAGTTCCTGGTCCTGGTCCTGGTCCTGGTCCAAGTCCAGGTCCATAGTCCTGGTCCTGGTTCTGGTCCAATTCCAGGTCCAAGTCCAGGTCCAAGTCCAGATCCAGGTCCAGGTAAAGGTCCAGGTAAAGGTCCAGGTCCAAGTCCGGGTCCAAGTCCAGGTCCAGGTCCAGGTCCTGGTCCAAGTCCGGGTCCAAGTCCTAGTCCAAGTCGGTCCAGTCCAGGTCCAGGTCCAGGTCCAGGTCCAGTCGGTCCAGGTAAAGGTCCAGGTCGTCCAAGGTCCAGTCCAACTCCCTTTAACCCCCCCTCCTCCCGTCACCTTCAGGTTCAGTATAAAAACATTCCCGCTGAGATCATGTGATCAGGTCACATGATCAGTTCATCAGGTCGTTACTGTTGTGCGTCCACTCATTCATCTGGAAGACTCCTTATTGCTACAACACCTGCAGGTGTTTGACCACTTCCTGTCAAACACCTTCATCTTTATCATCGTTGTCAGAGCAGTGTAAATAAAGAAGCTGGTTGCCGTTGGTAACTGTTTTGTTTACAGAGAATCTTTATGATGTAATGATGTCATTAAAAGTCACATGACCTCAGAGTTGTGCTGTTACTCACTGAGTCAGCTCCTGATTGGTTGTCTCCTCACCCCTCGTCCTCCTCCTCCCGCCTCACCTGTGAGTCCACCTGTGAGATCATCCTCAGTTTCTCCCGGTTGGAGTATTCTCTGTGTGATGTCACTTCCTCTGACCTCACGGCCCCCCTCTGCGAGGTGACGATGACGTGATGTGATGATGTCATCTCGGTCGACTCGAATGATTCGTCCTCGCCGTGCGTCAGTTTGCAGTAACCTGTGACGATGCCACTGGTCGGCAGGCTCCGCCTCCTGCAGGGGGGGATGGGCGTGGACGAGGAGGACGAGAGGAGGTGAGACAGGGAGGAGAGAGACAAGTGAGAGGGGGCGAGGGAGGAGGAGGAGAGGAGGAGCAGGGCCTGGGATCCTCCTGGCGCCTCCCTGTGGAGGCTGGAGGAGCTGCAGGACGGAGCCTCCTGGAAGGATCTGGGTGGGGGGGGGTGGAGGAGGACAGAGGAGGTGGTGGATGTACATCCTCCTGTCTTTCACCTCCCTCTTCTCTCCCGTACACCTCCTCCCCTCCTCTGTCCTCCCTCCAGCTGCAGCCCGTCCTGGCCCGGGCCGAGTGCCTCCTGCGGGGGGCCGGGGGCCGGGGGCGGCGCAGGGGTAATGTGAAGGAGCTGAGCTCCTCCTGCTGCAGGGAGGAGAGGGAGAGGGAGGACGGGCTGAAGCTGGGGGGGAGAGAGAGTCTGTGGGAGGAGGAGGGGGGAGGAGGAATGTCTGGGTACTCCTGGTAGATGCTGAACACTGCTTCTCCTCCTCCATCATCTCCCCCGCCTCCTCCTCTGCTGCTGCACAGCTGTTGCCTCGACGACACCCCGCCTCCCCCCTCTCCTCCTCCTCCTTCCCTCCTGGTCATCAGGGAGGCAGGGTAAGCCCTGGGTTTGCACTCCAGGCTCTTTGATTGGACGTAGTTAACAAGGCCGTTAAGGGGATTGGTGGACGAGCGGCGGGCGGAGCCGGAGGAGGCGTGGGGTCGGCGGAGGCTGTGGAGGTCGATGACGGTGGAGTAAATGTCGCGCAGGTTGATGACCTTTGTCTTCTTGTCCCGGTTCTCGTGCAGGACGGCATTCGCACAGATGAAGAGGAAAATACCGATCCCCATGATGAGAGGACCGAAGACCTTCAGCCTATCAGAATACAGATACCTGCAGAGACATGTAACAATCAATCAGAGAACAGATGATGTCTTTATCAGCTACAGAAGGACAATTAGAACCTCCTGTAGAACCAGTGCAGGTTCTTAAAGAACCAGCAGAACCTCCTGAAGGAGTCACAATAAATGAACTGGGTCAGAGTTTACTAACCTGTCCAGAAAATCCTCCAGGAAACCTCGTGGAAGTTGTCGTGTCGTCCCGTTGACAGTTTGTGTTCGGTTAAAACTGTCATCACCTCCCCCTCCTCGTCCTTCCCCCCCCGCCCCTCTCTTGTCTCCTTCCTCAGCATGGACTCCCTCCCCCTTCTCTCCTCCCTGCAGACAGACAGACGTTTCAGGTTTTAGGAGCTGGTGAACTGGACCAGTTCTGGTTCTAGTCTGGGTTCTGATCTGTGAGGAACCTGTATCTGGAGCTTACCTGGGCGTCGGCAGGTGTGGGGCTGATGTACGACACAGAGGCCATGGCGGCACCCTCCTGTGGCTGAACGCTGAAGAACAGTCCGTCTCGAGGCCAGTAGCCCAGAGCTGCCATGACCACACCCACCATCAGGACCAGGATCCCGAGCGCCGCCACAAGACCCGAGACCGAGCACAGCTTCAGTTTCCCCTTCACCACCACCACCTCACTCCTCCTGGGTGGGGGGTGGGGGGGGCAGGAAGTGACATCATTACATCCTGTATGTATTTTTCTGTCTCTATGAGGACCTCTGTGTGTGTGTGTGTGTGTGTGTGTGTGTGTTACCTCTTCTTCTTGCTCTTCCTCTTGTGTGTGTGTGGTTTGTGTGGTTTGGACCTCAGTGAGTCCTGACGCCGCGCATTGATCCGCAGGAGGCCGCCGGTTGCGATCATCGCCGCCCACTGATCAGAGCCCCACCCAGCACCACCTCACCTGGACTTCCTGTAGGAGAGACAGGTAGAGAGACAGACAGGCATTCAGTCTGTACAGGAAGTCAGGGTTGAAGGAAACTGGACGGGTCTGGACTGAACCTGTTGGACGTGGACCTGAGAGTCACTGACCCACCCTGTGGTCATGTGACTGGTCAGGGTCACATGAGTGAAGGTGTGGATGGAGGTCAAAGGGCTCCTCTCTGTCTCTGATCTGTTTCTCACTGAGTGATCAGGTAGAAAGCTTAGGAACAGCAGAGTGTAAACTGACTGTGGATCAGTTCATCAGCTGTGAGATCAGGTCAGGAAGGACTGTGTGTGTGTGTGTGTGTGTGTGTGTGTGTGTGTGTGTGTGCCTCCCCTCTGACAGACAGACAGTGGTTATCTAAGTGACCTCTGTCTCGGTTCAGTTTCCAGTCAGAGCTGCAGGAACTTCTCAGGAACTTCTCCCATCATGCACTGCAGCTCCTCAGCAGGAGAGGCTGACTGGATTCTACTGATTCTACTCTGATTCTATACCTATACCCATCAATACTGATCAATACATGCATATACTGATAGATACTGATCAGTGATGATCAATACTCTGTAATCTAATCAATACAACCACCACTTCTCTGCCCAACACTCATCAACACATATTGCTACTGATCAATTCTGTTACTACCACTGCTGCTAAAAGCTGATCAGTTCATTACAGCCAATACTGATCAATACTGTTTATTCATCAATGCAGAATGCTGAGTGATCATTTATCAACACTGATCAAAACTGCTCAGACCTAATCAATCAGTGCTGCTTCATATCAACACACTAATCAATACACTTCAGTACTGAGCACTGCTGTTAGAAGCCGGTTCTGTATTGATCATCAATACTGCTGCTCAGATCAATATTATTACAGCTAATCAATCACAACTGCACCAATACTCAATCATTAATGATCAATAATGACATCATACACAGGGAGCATGAAGAGGACATGACAGAATAGATGATCAATACATTACAAACTGATTAATACTGATGAGTGATGATTGTACTGATTGAATCACAGAGTATCTGTCAGTATTGATCAGTGTCAGCATTGTTATTCTGTTCAGAGTGAACCGATCACTGCTGCAGGATATGAACCGATACTGATCAATAACACACACCGACAGAGAGACCCACACACACACACACACACACACACACACACACACACACAGTAGATTAGAATAGAATCTTTGTTCTCACAGTTGAAGCTCCCGTCGGTTCACGTTTCTCCTCTTCATCCTCCTCCTCCTCGTCCTCCTGCTGCTGCTCCGACGTTTAAATCTCTCTCCTCTCCTCCCGTCTCCCTCTGTCGCCTCCCCCCTCCCCCCTCTGCTCCCCCCGCCTCCACTCTCTCTCTCTCTCTCTCTCTCTCCTCTCGCCTCCTCACTGTTTCTGCAGTGATGTCGAGTAAATGAATCTCCACCTCCAGCAGAGAGAGAGAGAGACAGAGAGACAGACAGAGAGAGAGAGAGACAGAGAGAGAGAGAGACAGGCAGAGACAGACAGAGAGAGAGAGAGAGACAGAGAGACAGACAGAGAGAGAGAGAGAGACAGGCAGAGAGAGAGAGAGAGACAGGCAGAGAGACAGACAGAGAGAGAGAGAGAGACAGAGAGAGAAGAGAGAGACAGGCAGAGAGAGAGAGGAGAGAGACAGGTTCCTCCCACTGGCCCTGCTGACAACACCTCACATTACCTGTCTCTCTCTCTATGTTTACACCTGCCTGTCTGTCTGAAACCTGTCTCACTGAGTTGTCTGTCTGTCTGGGTACCTACCTGTCTGTCTGTTCACACGTGTCTGTCTCATCAACCTGTCTCTCTGACACATCTGTCTGTCAGTCTTATTGATCCAGATCAGTCTTAGACGTGGTCTGATCCTGTATCTGGTCTGAACCTGGACCTGGTCTGGATCCTCCACTGTGTGATGCTGACTCTGGGATGTTGCTGTTGCTAGGAGACGGAGGCAGAGCCGCTCTGCAGCATCTTTCTGTTCAAACAGAGGAAGTTTGTCCCTGTAGAGACGCCATACATCCACCATCAGACTCTTTCATCATCATCACTCACTGTCACCTGCTGTGAATTCTGGGAAAATTATAGGGAGACTGCATTGTAAAAAATATCTGGTTAAATCTCCAACTATCAGAAAGCCAATCACAGAGCTTCACTCAGTCTGTATAAATCAGGCTGTAAAACACCCACACAGCTGGAGCTGATTAAACCACCACAGAAGAAGAAGTCATTAAAGGTCATTAAAGAGTCAGACGATGGAAAACCATGTTTCTGTTTCAGATGTTAACTTGAAGAAGATTCAGATCTGATTGGAAAAAGTGATTTAGTTAAAAAAACTCACCAAGGACTCGACCAAATTCAAAACATATATTTTCTATTACTGATCTTTAAATGGAAATCGATTGGCATCACAAAGATCAATAACCAAATCCATATTTATATATAAATACATTAATGTATTCATAGACATGACTATAGTAAAAGTCATACGAGCTGAAACAATAAACACCTGTGTGACATCAGGTAACTCACCTGGTCAACAAGAGCTAATGAACTGATCAGAAACTTTATTGATCTCATCAAACACTGACAGAAACAGCAAAGAGAAAGTTCGTATAAATATCAGCAGTTTGTTGGAAACATGAAAACAACCTGGACGCAGTTACCGCAGAAACTATGCTGCCCCTGGCTGTGACATCACAGAGGGGGAGGAGTCCAAATGAACTTCCTGTCAGGTTGTTGGTTTGAATCCCAGCAGGACCAGACTAAAATACAAATATATCTTCATATATAAACTTTAAAATAGAACTCTATAGAGACACAGTAGAGAACAATAGAGACTTTATATAACACCATAGAGAATAAAATTATAAATATAAACTCTGGAATTAAAACTAACGTCTGTGACGGCCATCACCGTATGAAACCACACCTGTCACACACTGACCAATCACAGCAGAGGAGGCGGGGCTTCTGGATGATGTCACTGTTTAAAGTTAAAACCTGGAAAATCTTAAAATCGTAAACTCCACCTGACAAATCATTCGAACTGCATCTCAGGAGTAAGTGGTGTCATTGCAGGGGGCGGAGCCACAGTGTGACGTCAAACACTGTTTCTTTCTGAGCCCCGGTCATAAAAAAAAATCAAACTGTAATTTGATTTGTAATTTGTAATCAAAGAAACAAAATATTCACCAAAGAGAAAAACACGTATGCTGATTAAAATCAGATATTCAAAGTTTCAGGTTTTCCACATTATATTAATTTTTTTTTAAATAACTTTCTGTTGAAATTCTGAGAATATTTGTTGTGATTACAAACTGTAATTTTAATTTACAGACTTAATAATTAAGTCTTAAACTCATAATTTTATGATCCTTGATCCCTGTTTTTATTAAAAGACCACTCTCACTATTTTAAGAAGTTTTCATAAAGTTTGAGTTTTGAGACGTTTTGTTAAACCAAATCTTTTATTCATAATCATTAGAGGCAGAAGAAGAATTGTTTTTCTTTGGTGAAATGTTTTGTTGAGTTCTGAACAAAATATTTAAAATTTTTTTTTGTTCACATTTTGTTTTCACCTGTATTTTTATCGGCAGGAAGTGAGAAGCTGTTTACAAAAATATACATATCTTAAGAATGAAGCACAGAAACTGTCGCTGAATTATCTGTTTATGACTGAGGATCTCAGGCTGATGTCGGTTTAGAAAATGTAGAAATTTTATCCTAAAAATCTGTTTGTCATTTCGACCGACAAAAGATTTAAAAACTCTTCATTCATTCAAAGATTGTAAAAGATGTTTTGTTTTCAGATGCAGGGATTTTTCATTTTGTGGTCCGTAAGTAGAAACATTCTGATATAGGACTGAATCCCATTTCAGGCTCCGTCTCCTCCCACCTGGCCCACCTGCCCAGTCTGAACGCATCATCACAGCAGGTGTCTCTTTTATGCCTCAACATCGCAGAAGCCTTTGCACACTGATTCTGGTTTTAGTGAGTTCAGTCTCAGAAGGTTCAGCCTTCAGTTTTATAAAGGACACCTGTAATAAGCCCCGCCCCTCACAGAAGGCAGAGCCTGAAATAGAGCTCAGGGACAGAACAGTTTGTTGTTGTTTTCATGATGAACGTCACGACTGACTTCAACCTGCTGACAGAAACACACCTGAGATCGTTGTTGTGACATCAGAGAGTTAAATTTGATAGACTGATTGGATGGAAAGAAAAGTCCATCTTATTGGTTGTGGGGGGCAGAGTCTACAATCAGGTGTTTCTGGATTGGCTCAGTCAGGAGCTACAGGTGTCAGTGGCAGGTGACTGGTACCTGTCCTCAGCATGTGATTGGTTCCTGTCCTCAGAGTGTGATTGGTTCCTGTCCTCAGAGTGTGATTGGTTCCTGTCCTCAGTGTGTGATTGGCTCCTGTCCTCAGCGTGTGATTGGCTGCTGTCCTCGGCGTGTTTGAACATTAAGATGGAGTTGTAAATCTTGAGGGCGGGACCGAGTTTGATTGACATGATCCTCACGATGTCCCGTTGGGTGAGCAGGAGGAAGGCCCGCCCATCAATTTGCTAAAAAGGAGACAGAGGCAACAGCCAATCAGATCACAGCAGGTTCAATGCGATGTCATCAAATCTACAGCTGCTGATTGGTCCTCTCACCTCGTCTCTGAACTGCTTCGCCTGTTCCTCACAGCCAGGGAGAGACTCGATGAAATCTGACACCTGCAGAGAGAGAGAGACAGGTCAGAGAGACACAGACAGACAGAGAGACAGGTCAGAGAGAGAGACAGACAAAAACAGAGAGAGAGAGAGAGTGAGAGACAGGTCAGAGAGACACAGACAGACAGAGAGACAGGTCAGAAAGAGACAGGCCAGAGAGAGAGACAGACAAAAACAGAGAGAGAGAGAGAGTGAGAGACAGTTCAGAGAGACACAGACAGACAGAGAGACAGGTCAGAGAGAGACAGACAGAGAGAGACAGGTCAGACATACACAGACAAACAGGGAGACAGGTCAGAGAGAAAGACAGACAAAAACAGAGAGAGAGAGAGTGAGAGACAGGTCAGAGAGAGACAGACAGAGAGACAGGTCAGAGAGACACAGGCAGAGAGACAGGTCAGAGAGAGACAGGCAGAGAGAGAGACAGACAGAGAGAGAGAGAGAGACAGGTCAGAGAGAGACAGAGAGAGAGACAGGCCAGATAGAGAGACAGACAGGTCAGAGAGAGACAGACAGACAGAGAGAGAACGACAACAGCATTCTCTCTGTCTGACCAGTGTGTCTCTCTCTGACCTGTCTCTCTGACCTGACGCACTGACCTGTTGGACGCTCCAGTGTTGGACGGTCTCGGCGTGGACTCCAGCAACGCCTGGCAGCAGTTTGCGATGTTGCTCCCAGCAGAGCGACAGGTCGCGGCCAGGCTGAGCTGACATGGCCGACAGGAAGACAGACTGATGGAGGGCGGCCTGCAGACTGGACTCTGCTGCTGCCAGAGAGAGAGACAGGTTAGAGAGACAGGTTAGAGACAGGGGTCACCTAACGACACCTTAACATCCACACTGCATTAGTTAGTCTTAGTTTAGTTAGTTAGTCTTGGTTTAGTTAGGTAGTCTTGGTTTAGTTAGGTAGTCTTGGTTTAGTTAGTTAGTCTTGGTTAGTCTCAGTTTATTTGATGTGTTGATCCTATCAGACCCAGTGAACAAATATTTTGACAGCTTTGGAGACATTTCCATTGACGTTCTGTAGTTTTGTAGTTTTGTAGCCTGGTAGGTCTACTCTGTGTAATGACAGAGATTCAGTCAAAACTCCTGGTTCAAAAACATGTTGACAGGACAACATTTACACATCCTCTGATTTCAGATTCATCCTCTGATTTCAGATTCATCCTCTGATTTCAGATTCATCCTCTGATTCACGAGTTAAACCAGAAACCTGCAGGAGAACAAACCCTGCATCACATCAAACAAGGAGCTCATCAGAATAAATGAAGAATCAGCAGAAGG
The DNA here is from genome assembly GCF_001640805.2 of Lates calcarifer. Taxonomy (NCBI): domain Eukaryota; kingdom Metazoa; phylum Chordata; class Actinopteri; family Centropomidae; genus Lates; species Lates calcarifer. Next base: position 233,321 of record NW_026115692.1, on the reverse strand, counting down.
CAGAACCCGTCTGCGGTCAACCTGTCTCACCCCCCTGAGCAGTGAGACAGGCATCATGTGACCCCTGAGTACCGATCAATCCCCTGATCAGCGATCAGAAACGGGAGGAGCTGAGAATCTGCAGTCCTTCAGAGCACAACCACCACGGCTGTTACCATGGTGAGCTGTTTCCATGGAAACAGCCATCTCATCGGGCTGCTGTTTCCATGGAAACACACCAAGGGGAGACAGGGAGGATGCTGGATGAGAGAGACAGTGGCAGAATCTAAACAGGCTGCGTTTTAATGTAAGAGACCCTTTAATCAAACACAGAACATGACGACACACAGGTAGGTTAGTTACCTGTGTCGCCATGGTTACCTGCAGTAAGTTAAACTGGTGATCACTGATCCACTGATCTGAACCAGTAAAACCAGATCCACTGTGGTCCAGGTTGCCATGGTGACACACTGTGCTGTTCATAAAAAACATCCAGACGACTGAGCTCCAGTCAAAAGCGCCAGGTAAACACCTGAACCTGGACCTGATCAAGGTTCAGACAGGCCCGAGGTCCTGAGGGGAGTCCCTGATTCCTGGTCCCTGGACCCTGAGTGAGATTTTAATCCGCCAGGATCTGGATGGACTCAGATTTTAAAATGTGTCTATTTTTGATGTATTAGTACTTTAAGTCCAGATCAGGGGCCTGTGTGGTGGTACTGGTACAGTATTATAGTTCCAGTTTCAGACTGTGTGTGTGTGTGTGTGAAACAATTTCACTTCTTCGTGTTCGGTGAGATTCAGACACAAACTGTAAATTCATTTTGCTGCTGCAGCTGAAACCTGCTGTGGTTGGGAGGGGGGGGGGGGGGGGGCTGCTGAAGTCAGCAGTTTTTTACCTGGACCCAGAGCTCTCAGCTGAAGCTCCTCCTCTTCCTGTTTCACACGGAGAAATTTGGTTGGCTGAGACAGTCTGTGGGCGGAGCCAGAGGAGAGACAAGTTAGAGACACATTGGCACACTGAAACATCTGTTTCCTGCTCCCCCCCATCTAATCCAGATGTTTTACTCAGATACTGTGATTTCTAAAATCTGAGTTTAGTCAAATCTTCACCAACATGTCTGAATCTAAACATCAGCCTGAGAGAGACAGTGTGTGTTGATGTGTGTGTGTGTGAGTGAGTGGAGTGTGTGTGAGTGTGTGTGTGTGTGTTATATAATCCAGTTTATATAACATTCAGAGATAATCTACTCACAACTCACAACAAACACCCACACACACTTCACATCATCCTCTGCTTTATTCTGAAAATCTGTCGGCTGAGAGAGAGACGGGCAGAGAGAGAGAGACAGGTGTGACTGTAGAGGGCGCAGTGACGAGGATCGTGTTTGATGGTCCAGAGTTTTAACCTTCACCTGATCACACCTGAAGGCTAACGAGCCAATCAGAGGGCTGCTTCACCCACAGACACTCAGCTGTCTGTCTGTCTGTCTGTCTGTCAACTGTCTGTCTCACCTGTCTGTCAGTCTTCTTCTCTTCCCCAGTGGCAGAATCAGAGAATCGTCTCTTGGCTCTGTCTTCATCTGAAGGCCTCTCCTGTTCAACAGACAGACAGGTAGAGAGACAGACAGGTAGAGAGACTAGACAGTGAGTTGTTAGAGCTCCCCCTGCTGTCACTGTTGATGTTAAACGGAGTTAAATTTCATCTGTATTTGTTCTGTTTTTCACAATAAAAGTCCCTGAAGAGTGAAGAGTTGAATTTAACCAGACATTTTTGTCTGGTTACCTGTCTGTGTGGTTACCTGTCTGACTGCTGCGTGGTGATTGGTACGAGGGTGACAACCCTCTCTCCTCCCAGCCTATCAGGAAGAACCACCTCCTTACGCATGTTAATGTCAGAGTACGGACAGCCGAAGGCACTGGGAGAGAGACAGACAGGTGAGGGCGAGACAGGTGTGTGTTAGACATGTGAAGGTGAGGCAGGTGAAGGTGAGACAGGTACCTGTGGTGTCCGGTGTATTTGGCTCCTTTGATGTGTCCGACTCCTCTGCAGCCTGGAGTGGGACACACGACCTGAGAGGGGGAGGAGAGGGGGGAGGAACCTGTCTCACCCACACAGAGAGAATAATTAACGAGGTTACAGTAATTCACCTGATACAGCTGTTGTCTACCTGTCTGTCTCTCTACTGTCTGACCTGTCTGTCTCTGACCTGTCTCTCTACCTGTCTGTCTCTGACCTGTCTCTCTACCTGTCTGTCCTGTCTGTCTGATCTGTCTCTCTCTCCACCTGTCTGTCTGACCTGGGGGGGGTTCCAGGGCGTGTCCTGTGCGTTGACACCAGCCGACAGGATGAAGGTCACAGAGGTCGCTGTCACACCACACGTCAAATTGCTGCGACCAGCCGTCGTAATGGATCTGCAGGAAACACACGCCATGACATCATACACGCCATGACATCACACAGGTAGGGTAGACAGACAGGTAGACAGTACCTTCACCCTGTAGTCTTCTGTGTCTGTTACCGTAGCGACGCGGATCAACATGGGGTTCCTCCTGTCGACGGCCTCCAGCCTGTGGTTCACCTGGAAACCGTGTGGAGCTCTCTGATTGGACAGACAGACACCTGTCAATCATTATATCCAGTGTTCTGATTGGACCTGAGAGCTGCCCCCCCCCCCCCCCACACACACACACACTCACCAGTGTGAAGGATGAACTGGGAGCAGCCGTTGAACCAGTTTCCTGCAGATACTCTTCCCACAGGAAGTTCTCTGGGTTTGGATGACCTTCAAAATAAAATACTGTTTATCACACAGCCCAGTACTCAGAGTACTACAGAACAAATACTGTGGGTGTGTAGTACAGTGTGTGTAGTACTATATGTAGTACTGTGTATAGTCTATATGTACTACTGTGTGTGTAGTGTGTAGTACTGTGTGTAGTACTATATGTAGTACTGTGTATAGTCCTATATGTACTACTGTGTGTAGTACAGTGTGTAGTACTATATGTAGTACTGTGTATAGTCTATATGTACTATGTGTGTAGTACTGTGTGTAGTACTATATGTAGTACAGTGTGTAGTACAGTGTGTAGTACAGTGTGTAGTACAGTGTGTAGTACAGTGTGTAGTACAGTGTGTACCCTGGGGGGCTGTCAGAGGTCGTCCCTGTTCTTCACACCAGCCGACAGGGTGGATGTACGGACTGCTGCTGTCACACCTGATCGATCAATACAACCATCAGATCATCAATACTGACAGACAGCAGGACACTGACATGTTAATCAATTATCTGATCACACCAGGATCAATCAGTTTGATCTGAATACAGATGAAAACAGCTGATACTACACTGTACTGTAGTACTGATTCTACTACTGATACTACAGCTACTACCATCACTACTACACTATACACCTGTCTGTCTGCCACCTACCTACCTGTCTGTCTGTCTGCCTGTCTGTCTACCTGTCTGTCTACCTGTCTGTCTACCTGCCACCTGTCTGTCTCACCAGTAGTCGTACGTGTCGTCCCAGTTGTCGAAGTGAACCAGGAATCGATCCTCAATGACGTCGGCGACGGAGGCGACGCAGACGAGTCCAGGATTCTTCCTGTCGACCGCCTCCAGCTTCATCCCCACCCTGAACCCACAGCCCTGAGAGACAGACAGGTGAACAGACAGACAGGTGAGACAGGTGTATACTGACTGCAGTGCGACAGGTGAACAGACAGACAGGTGAGACAGGTGTATACTGACTGCAGTGCGACAGGTGAACAGGGTTGGAGGAGCAGCATGAGAGCCCGTGGACTGAAGGTAGCTCTCCCAGTCAAACTCTCTCTCACTGTGACCTGTAGAGAGACAGACAGGTAGAGTGACGTCTCCTGTATCAGGTGGTTACCTGTGAGGGGGCGGGGCTACCTGTGCTCACCTTTAGGTGGGTGGAGCTTGTGGCTGTGGTCTCTGCACCAGCCTGCCGGTCTGATGTCCGATGAGTCGGCATTTACCCAGAAGTCATAGCACTCTGAGTACCCGTCAATATGGAGACGCAGCCGACAGCCAATCACCTGAGAGAGGGACAGGTGAGTCCTCTGAGCTCAGCCTGGTGTGTGTGTGTGTGTGTGTGTGTGTGTGGTGTGTGTGTGTGTGTGTGTGTGTGAGCGTTACCTCGGCGACCGTCAGCACACAGAACATGGAGGGATGCAGCGGGTCGACGCCTTCGAGCTTCATCCCAACTTTAAAACCAGTTCTCCTACTGGGAAAGGACTGGGACTGAGAGAGAGACAGGTTAGAGAGAGAGAGACAGGTCAGAGAGAGAGACAGGTTAGAGAGAGAGACAGGTCAGAGAAAGGTTATAGAGAGAGACAGGTTAAAGACAGAGACAGGTCAGAGAGAGACAGGTTAGAGAGAGAGACAGCTTAGAGAGAGAGAGAGACAGGTTAGAGAGAGACAGGTTAGAGAGAGAGACAGGTTAGAGAGAGAGAGAGACAGGTCAGAGAGAGAGACAGGTTAGAGACAGAGAGAGACAGGTCAGAGAGAGAGAGAGACAGGTCAGAGAGAGAGACAGGTTAGAGACAGAGAGAGACAGGTCAGAGAGAGAGAGAGAGAGACAGGTCAGAGAGAGACAGGTGTGTGTGTTACCTGTGTGAACAGTGAGACAGGAGCAGCTTCAGCTTTCTGTTCGTTCAGGTACTGCTGCCAGGACCAGGACCTCCTCTTTACACTGACTGAACACACACACGCACAGTTACCATCTCAGATCTGAGGTCAGGGAGGTGAGTTCAGGTGAGTTCAGGTGAGTTCAGGTGAGTTCAGGTGTAACTCTGGGTTTTCAGGGTTCAGGTAAATCAACTGATGCTGAACACCTGCTCCAGGTGAACTACTGACCAATCAGATCACTGGAAAACTACAGTCATTGTTCCTACAGGATCCTGACACGGACAAAAGAGTTTACAGTCTACAGTTTGTGAAAATCAATAGGTATAGTTATAGATCAGTGATTGGTCTTCTGCTTTCTGAGCTTCTAGTTTCTGACACTGACTGATCACAGATCAGATCCTCACCTGAACTCAGCTCAGGTGATCTGACCTGTTGACATGAACTCTGTTTATCTGCATCACACTCACAGTAAATCACTGTCAGACTAAACAACAAACACAGAATCAGTTATTTCTCAGTCTGACTTCATTCACTGGAAATGATTTCTACTGTTTCTCTTCATGTGATCGTGTTGTTGATATTTCAGCTCATGTTTGACTGTGACTGAATCAACCTGCAGGCATCAGATCATGACGCTGCTCTAATTAAATGACAGAACTAACGAGTTGTTGACGAGTCAGTGACACAGACAGGTCCTGGGTCTGTTCACCTACACAGCTCTTAGCCAATCACAGTGCAGCACAGTGATGTCACGGTCAGTCTGAATATCTGATGATCAATAACTGAACCGATCTCAGATCAGCTGCTCATCACGTCTCATCAAACAGGAAGTGAGTGTCTCTGATTTCCTGTCTGACCGCAGGTGTGTGTCATCTGCACTGATCAGCTGATAGCAAATCAGAGAGCAGGATGTCACCCAGGTGTACCAGCAGGTGTGTGTGTGTGTGTTACCTTGGGTGCTGCTGACTTTGTTCTTCATTTTCTTCTTCTTTGGTTTTTTTCTGTTCAAACAGAAAATAAACACAAACATTAAGACAGACAGACAGACAGACACACACACAGTGCTGCTGGCGAAGCATCATGGGAGCTGTAGTTCAGGGGTTGGAGCTGACTAGAGATCAGCTTTAAGCTGATCAATAAATCAATAACTGACAACGTTTCATATGAAACATTATAGGAACATTAAACAAACCTGTCGTAAATCACAGATCACTGATCAATACAGTTTATGATCAGCTGTGATCAGTAACAGCCTGGCTTCTGTTACCTGATTAATACCAACAGGTGTGTGTGTGTGTGTGTGTGTGTGTGTGTGTGTGTCGGGGGGTGGGGGAAACAGTTTGTTTGTTTTGTATCTGAGCTGATGATTCATCAATAACCTGACGTCTGATCAAACTGGATCAATACATTTACTAATCAATCAATACATGAGTAACGATCATCTGAGGACGAATCATCAATAACTGTGTCAGTAACCGTCAGAGAGACTGAGAAACACTGACAAACTCTTCATCATCTTCATCACGGCAGGAAACGGCTCCATTAAAACACACACCGGAAGTACACACATGTCCGCCTTCACAATAAAAGTCTCCCTCAGACTCATGTCAGCAGGTCTGAGATCAGCTCAGTCACTGTGACGAGAACAGAGGACGCTGCTGGTCAGGGTCAAAGGTCACGATGATCCAGAGAGGTGGAGGAAGTAATCAGATACTTTCCTGCAGTAAAAATACTATTACAAATACTCTCAGTAAAAATATTCTGAGACGCATAAAATATCTGCACTGAAACAGTATAAACAGGAGAATATACTCCAAGTATCAAAAGTAAAAGTAAGTGTAATAGATTACATTATTGAACTGATATTACTGCTCGGTGTAGAATGTTTTGAATAAATCAACTTCTGATCAGTTAATTGATTATGTGTAAAACATCAGTCACTGGTTTTTCTTTAATCTTTAAACTAAAAACTTAATGAGTTAATGAAGGAAATCATCAGCTGATTAATCAATGAATATAATCATTATCCACACATACACATGACCTTTACTTACACCACAGTATTTTAACTGCAGTTACAGTATCAGTTCTCCTGAGCATCAGAGACGATCAGAGCCTGATCAGTTCTGAGTTCTGAGGCTGGTGATCAATAACAGATTTTAAAACATCATTTTTAAATCAACTGAAGGACAGAGTGAGTGTGTGTCTTCAGATTACAGCTAAACATGAACTGAATGAATTCCTTGGCTCATGTTCAGACTCTTATTTTGAAGGTGAGAGCGGAAGTGCGCGGCCCCCACCTGTGTGAATTGACGCAGGTTGAATCAGGAAACAACAAACAGCTCAGACCACCGGTGATCCGCGGCTCTGTCCGCCGGGCCCCGGGCTCCTCAGAGCGGCTGTAGCTGTAGCGCGGAGCCGCTGAGAGGAGCCGGAGGTCCGGACAGAGAGAACCGTGAGCAGCCGGTACCGGAACCGGGACTTTAGACAGAAACTTACCGTGTGTGGTTGATCCGCCTCAGACTGCTGACAGCTCCACTACACGGAAATACTGAGGGGTCACTGCGCATGCGCCTCGGGAGAGCAGGGAGGGGGCGGATTTAAACATCTAAATAAATAAATATGAGAAATAAACAAACGATTGTTGTTTTAAATAAAGTTTTAAACATAATAAATAATTAAGGTGGAGCCGTTCAACAGGTGAAACCAGGTGCTTGTTTGTTTATTTATTTATATCTTTAATTTACAAACATGTTAAAGTGAATAATTAGCTCTGTGTAAATCTGATCTAAATTAACTGTAGGATCCTGTTTCCTGTTTTAGTCATGTGACCTGAACATGTCTGTAAATGTCATGACCACAGGTGAAAAAATAAGTAAAATAATAAAGAGGTTCTCAGTTTATCTGCTGTTAAATCAGCTGATGTATGTTTTCATTTGAATTCCTTACAACATGAAAACACTGCTGTGTAAATAAAGATGTTTTGATTTATTTTTTGTCAAACACTCGACTGTTTACCTGTGACACACACACTGAAGGCCAACACAAAGCTAAGCTGTGCTAAGCTAAGCTAACAGTTTCCCTTTGCCTCCAGTCTTTGTGCTAAGCTATGCTAACCAGAGATGACAGCAGCCTCTGTCAGTCCCAGTCTGATCTGGGCTCCAACTGCTGGTCTAAACTGGGGACTCAAGTATTCAACCCCCCCCCCCCACACACACACACACACACACACACTCCTCCTTCCCCCTCCTCCCTGTGGTCCCTCCCATCTCCTCCCCCTCCCCTCCATATCTCCCCCCTCCCACCCTGAGTATCCACACAGTGAGGATCAGCAGCCGGACCGAGCAAGGGTGAGTTTGTTTCTTCTCTTCGTGTCTCGATTGATCAGTGATCTCACACTGATCGGTGATTAATTGATTGATAAGATATTGATACTGATACTGATGTTACTGAAGATATAGAGATGAGGAGACAGAAACAGAAACCACGATTCAGACCAGGACTGAAGAGAGTCAGAGTCTGGTTAGAGTTCAGTTTGTTGGTCTGCTGGGTTTAACAGACCTGGATCTGATTTAAATCACAGATCTGGAAGCTGCAGATCCAGATGCAGATAAACCATTCAGAGTCTCAGGTCTGGACCAGATCTGTTAGCAGACTAAACCTGAACCATCAAGACCTTCATTTTAATCTGCGGATCAGAAAGATTCTGGTTCTAAATCAGGACCAGAGAAAACCTGAAACATTTAAGAAGCTGAAACCAAATTAGAATTTAACTTCTCAAAGTTCCTGATTGATTTTCTGTCGATTGATCAACATGTTTCAGAGATACCGGACGTATAAGTCTGGTTCAGAGTGAGCCAGATCCAGAACAGTCAACAGCCTGAGAAAAGTCTGAGCACCAGGTCTTTAAACCCTGAGGAGGATGTGGATCTGATTTATTGATCGTCTGTTTCTGGTTCAGACAGAACCATCAGGTGCTTCATGGTCTCTGATGATGAGACCAGGTCCAGAGGTTAAAGTATCTTTAAACCAATGAGGAAGACTCAGGAGGAAGACCTCTGTTAGAACCTGGTCTGTGACGGTCTGCTGGTCTGAGGGTTGTGGGTGGTAGACCAGATCTGGTCTGGATCCAGTATTCCAGGACTCTGAATTAAGGCTCCAGACCAACGAGTCAATTCTGTCTCTGGAGAGGAAAACCTTTATGAATCTGGACCAGGTCTGGACCAGGTCTGATGATCCTCCGATCTGGATCCATCTGAACCAGACTGGTTTTGTTTTTACTTCTGAGCTGATTTTTAATTGAAAGCAGCTGCTGAGTTGATTATTGTTGATTATTATTGTGAAGCTGCAGAGAAAGAAGCAGGTCAGATTTCTGTCTGAGGACCTGAGTGAAAACACTTAGCTCGGACATTCTGATTGGACGATGGCCTCCATTTCCTCCTAATGGACACACGACAGCAACTAGCATTAGCTTGCGCACCCCACTCTGTCCTCCCCAGGGAACCGAAACCATTAGACCGAGGTTCCACCACCGCACATACACACACACACACACACACACACACACTCTGATCAATACTCTGAGAGAGGCTGACTTCCTCTCACACATACGATCAATATTTAATCTGAACTCAGCTACGTCTCCAACAACTGCAACAAAAAACTTCAGCATCAATTAAAAAACTGTTTGATTCTGATAAGAGATGTTTCAGTCTGAGATCAGGATCAGGATCAGGATCAGGATCTCAGTCTGTTATTGTCTCTGTGGAGAATCCAGACTCAGACTGAAGTAAAATAAACTTCAACCCAAACTGGACACATGAATCACTGAGTTTCAACTCTGATCTCTGATCGACAGGATCCATTTACCTGTGTCTCTACAGGATGTTGTCGTCTGCACCCACCACCTCCCTCCCCCCCTCCTCCTCCACCCTTCCACCCCCCAACACAGTGACCTCTGACACCCGCCGTGTTGCCATGGAAACCTACTGGAGGGAAGTGCAGAGCATAGAGGAGGAGAAGGAGGGAGAGGATGAAGATGAGGAGGAGGAGGAGGAGAGGAAGAGTATGGATGGTGAGTGTCTGACTCCACCTGTTTGTTCTCCACCTGTCTGTCTTCCACCTGTCTGACTCCACCTGTCTGTGTCCACCTGCAGAGGTGGAGCTGGAGGAGGCATGGCTGACGGAGGCGGGGTTATCCTCCCTGGTGACGGGCTCATCAGAGGAGGAGACGCCGCCACCGGCCGAGGTGCTGCTGTCCACATTGACACGGCAACAGGCTGCGACAGTGAGGAGGAGGCTGGACAACTACAACGAGACCCTGAAGATGAGGAACAGGCAGCCAATCAGAGACGTCCGTGACGTCTTCACCCAGGTGAGATAAACATGAACAGATGACACGTAATCAACAAACAAACATCAGCTTTTCAAGTTCTAATGTTATTAACATGCATCTGCAGTGCATTCTGGGAGTTGTGGTTCAGTCACATGATTCAGCATTTTCTGTTTCAGTGTGATGATGACTCAGCAGACAGAGGCCCCTCCCCTCCCTCTCAGTGCACCAAGTCACCTCCGAGTCAATACCACACCACAACCAAAACCATCCGCCGCAACGCCCACAGAGGTGCCTGTCTGTCTGCTCACCTGTCTGTCTGCTCACCTGTCTGTCTGTCTGCTCACCTGTCTGTTCACCTGTCTGTCTGTGTTATAGTTCGACCAACTCTTCCCATGTTTCTGTTTGAGGATCAGCTGTCTGAACACCCATCGTCCCCCCTACACACTGATTCTCCCGCTCTCACCCCCTCTCCTCCTCCCACTCACCTGCCGCCCATCACTCAGTCAAGGCCAGCTGATTGGCTGCTGCGAGACTCTCCGTACTCTGAGGGTGTGGCCGAGCACAAACGGGGCGGGGCTTGTTGGGACTGTCTGCGTTCCCATGGAGATGACCTTGGTGATGTGCCAGTGAGTCTGAAACTAAAACATCTGTTATTATTCTCTGTTCAGGACTACACCTCCCATAATGCTTTGCTTCTTGTCTGTGTGTGTGTGTGTGTGTGTGTGTGTGTGTAGTTTGTACCTGTCCCTCCCTCTCAGGGTCTCACCTGGGCAGATGACCTGTCGTCATGTGACCTCACCCGGCTCGGCTTCATCTCTCACATCGAGCTCTCCACCTTCCTGCTCGCTCTGGGCGTCCAAACCAAACGCACCCGCCCGCCGCGCCGCAGGACCCGGGGTGCGCTCCATTTTTACATCACAGTTTAAAAGCAGGTTTGAGTCGACACACAGCTGAGAGGGGACACGCTCCAGCTTAGAGGTCACAAGTTCGTAAGGTCATCGCTGACCTTTGACCTGTTGAGATGTTTCATTCATCACTGAGTTTGTCTGAAAGAACAAATAGGACACTGGTTTATGTCAATGAAATCACACCTGTCTCTCTCTCTGCCTGTCTCTCTCTCTCTGCCTGTCTCTCAGACAGCGGTGTGTTTGGAGTTCCTCTGAATTTATTGTTGGAGAATGACAGAAAGAAATTTCCAGGAGTCAAAGTTCCTGTCGTCTTTCAGAAGGTGAAGAACCTGTCTGTGTGACTGTCTGTCTCTCTGTCTGCCTGCCTGTCTGTCTGTGGGTCAGTCTTGTATCTGTAGATAGTTTTCTGCTGAGCTAACATGCTAACAGCTGAGCATTCCTGTGGTTAGCAGTTAGCAGTTAGCAGTTAGCGTGAAGTTAAATTTAATAAAGCTGAATTTAGATCATATCAGCTGCTGAAAGAAAATACTGACCTCAGATCAGCTGCAGCTGTTCTCTGACGGACCCAAGGTTCTACTGTTCCTGCAGAGGAATCTGGCCTCAGACCAGCTGTGACAGAGACCAGCTGTTAGACCCAACCCTGAGTCTGACCCTAAGTCTGCTGCTGATCCAGTGTCTCTGATTATTGAACATTTTATATTGATTATAAACAGGAAGTGAAGCTTTAAATGATTTTACACGTGTGTGTGTATGTGTGTGTATGTGTGTATGTGTGTGTGTGTGTGTGTGTGTAGTTGTTGTGTATCTTGGAGCAGACTGGCCTGCAGACTGAGGGGATTCTCAGAGTACCAGGATCAGCTGCCAGACTGAAGGTAACACACACACACACACACACACACACACACACCATCTGTCTACATGTGATAGAATAATTTGGTGGCTTTATTTTGAAAGAGTGACCACCTGTCTGTCTGTCTGTCTGTCTGTCTGCAGTACCTTCGTAGCGAGTTAGACAGGTGTGGTGGAGGCTTTGACTGGTCGTCGGTCAGACAGGTGGACGCTGCAGGTCTGCTGAAACTTTTCATCAGAGAGCTGCCAACACCTCTGCTAACACACACACACCTGTCCACCTACCGCTGTGTGCTGGGTAAACACACACACACACACACACACACACACACACACACACAAAAGAAGAAATTAAATAAATAAACATCAAGTGAATAGATATAAAACTTCTAATTCAAACTAGAATTTCTTGTTGTTGATGTTGATGTTGTTGTTGTTGTTGATGTTGATGATGTTGTTGTTGTTTGTCTCTGCAGGGATCTCCTCTGTCGTCCATCAGGTTCAGGCTCTGCAGCTGCTGTCATTGTTGCTTCCTGAGGCCAACAGAGACACACTCAGAGTAAATCACATCATCCACACCCACTCAGACCAGGTCCTGTTCAAATCCTCAGACCAGCACAGGTGTGAGGTCACAGAGGTCACAGGTGAAACTGTCAGAAAAACAAAGATGTGTCTGACTGATGTTGAGCAGGTAAAATGTTCAGACCTCCTGATCTGACTCACCTGGCTGCAGTGATGTACAGGTGAGCTCCAGGTGGGTGTGGTTACAGGTGAAACTGACCACACCCAAACACAAAGTAGAGTCAGAGTAGAAACAAACTGAAACTTTACATCAGAGACGGGGAAACATCTCTTCTCTTCACCTTAATTTTGTGGGTCCTCCTTCCACCTTAAATCTTAATCCTGGATCTGTTTCCATGGTAACAGGCCCTGTTGGTCTTCCTCCGGAAAGTTGTCTCTCATCAGGACCACAACCGGATGTCTCTGTGGAATGTCTCCATGGTGATGGCGCCCAACCTGTTCTCCTGTCGTCACCATGGCAACAAGCGGTCCATTGCCAAGCAACAGGAGGAGATGGAGGAGGCAGTGGGTGGGGCTCACCTGATCCGCCTGATGATCACACACCAGGACCTGCTCTGGACCGTGAGTCTCAGGACTTATCTGTACACTCAGTGACATCACTGTCTCACTTGTCTGTGACATCACTTCCTCTTGTCTGTGACAGGTACCGAGCTTCTTGTTGTCTCAGGTGAGAGAACTGAACCAGGCGTCCAATCAGAAACAGTTGGGCCTGAGCTGGACGAAGAGACGACTCCTGAGGAGGAAGAACGACAAGAACGACAGAAACCAGGTGAGACTGAGACCTGGTGAGAGTGAGACCAGAAATGTCTCCAGAACACCAGAACAGATATGTCCTCTGATGTCATCAGTTTGAGGTCACACCTGTGAGAGAGTGTGTGTGTGTGTGTGTGTGTGTAGATCACCGAGCTGTGTGAAGGTGTGATCAGGGTTCACGCCCCCCTGCACACCAAGGTTTCCATGGCGATACAACTTGATGGACAGACGAGAGCTAAAGATGTCACAGCTCGCTTCGAGTGTGAGAACAGGTAAGACACCTGTAGACCAGGTCCTGAACCAGGGAGACCACATTCAGAGTCAATATGAACCAGAGAGATCTGACTGACATTTATCCCGTCTCTCTCTCTACCTGTCTCTCTCTCTTCAGTCCTGGTCAGAGTCTGTATGAAGTCGGAGGAAACATCTGTGAGTCTGATTATGACATCATCACATATACACCACAGGTAATGACAGATGTTAAAGGATATGAAAACCTGTCTGTCTCTCTGCCTGTCTGCCTCTCAGGTGAGCGTCGTCTCCACCCGGACTGTGTTCTGTTGGATGTTTACAGAGTGAATCCTCACTGTGATTGGCTGATCAAACCCTGACACACAGTCTCACCACCTGTCCTGACACTGGTTCAAACCTGTCTCACAATGTGCCTTACCACCTGTCTCACCTCCTCTCCCTAAGTGACTTCCTTCTGTGGGCCACCTGTCTCACCTTCACTTCCTGTGACATCACAGGTTTAATAACATGGACACTTCCTGTGAACAATAAAAAGTGAAGAGTAGAATCTGTTTTTATTTATATTTACTGTTTGTGATCTCACAGGATCGATGTGAATCTTTTCTCTTCTTTGTTCTGTTTTTTTCATTTTTAAGAAACTTTAGTTTGTTGTCGATAAAATGTAATTTAATGTAAAAAGTTGCTCAAATTAAAAACAGATCTGCTGATGGTGTTTGTCTCCTCCTGCTGGTCAGAGGTTGTAACTACAGCTCAGACCTGGAACCAATTGAAGGACTCGTTCAACTCAAATAAAACCAGAGAAAATAAATAAAATCAGACAACGTGTAGATGAACACAGAGAACATAATGAACAGAATTAAAACGGTTTATTTTGACTGTGAGAGCGGCACCATGTAAGCAGAGCCCTGCGAGTTCATGTGTCCACTCTGGGCTCCTGTAGTCTGGTAAAATAAAACTCAGCAGCTCGGCTCATTAAACTGAACAGAGCCACAGGTTCATCAACAACAACACTAACGAAACAAATCCTGTACATTTACAAAAAAATACACAAAGCCAGAGGAGCATGAGGAGGTTGCAGACAGTCAGCCATGTTTCACCTGTTCGTTACATGATCTCTGAGGTCATCAGCTGAAGTCAGTTCATGTTCACTGACGCAGAAAAAACAACGTCAACACAAACAGAACGTTGATGAAAGTCTGAGTCAAAAAGAAATCAACAGATACAGAGAAAATATTCTGATTAATACAGTGATGATCAGGAGCAGCTGATGTCGTCCAGATGTTAGGAGCAGCTGCTGATGTCGTCCAGATGTTAGGAGCAGCTGCTGATGTCGTCCAGATGTTAGGAGCAGCTGCTGTCGTCCAGATGTTAGGAGCAGCTGCTGTCGTCCAGATGTTAGGAGCAGCTGTTGTCGTCCAGATGTTAGGAGCAGCTGCTGATGTCGTCCAGATGTTAGGAGCAGCTGTTGTCGTCCAGATGTTAGGAGCAGCTGCTGATGTCGTCCAGATGTTAGGAGCAGCTGCTGCGTCCAGATGTTAGGAGCAGCTGCTGATGTCGTCCAGATGTTAGGAGCAGCTGCTGTCGTCCAGATGTTAGGAGCAGCTGCTGATGTCGTCCAGATGTTAGGAGCAGCTGCTGATGTCCAGATGTTAGGAGCAGCTGCTGATGTCCAGATGTTAGGAGCAGCTGCTGATGTCCAGATGTTAGGAGCAGCTGATGTTGTCCAGATGTTGCTCCTCTGCTGCCATGGCGGCGGCCTGCAGCGTCTCGGTGTCGCTCTGCAGTGGATTCAGCTGTTTCCTCTCACTGTGCATGTTGTTCTCATGACGCTTCAGATCTGACGCCTGAAAGTACAAAGTGACACTGAACTCACCACTGGTACAAACACACACTGTCGCAGTATCAGCAGTAGTACTGTGAGTATCAGTAGTACTGTGAGTATCAGTAGTACTGTGAGTATCAACAGTGTGAGCAGTACCTTGGCGAAGGCCTTGGTGCAGGACGGACAGACAAATGGTTTCTCTCCTCTGTGTCTCCTTTCATGATCCTTCAGGTGGGACTTGTGTTTAAACGCCTGCAGAGACAGACAGGTGAGAGGCAGGCAGACAGGTGAGGAACAGACAGGTGAGAGGCAGACAGACAGATGAGAGGCAGACAGACAGGTGAGCTCACCTTCTCACACATCTGGCAAGCGAACGGTCTCTCGTTGCTGTGAACTCGTTCATGTTTTTTCAGGTCTGGAGCTCGAATAAATGATTTTCCACAAACATCACACCTGTACGGTTTGAAACCCGTGTGGATCTTCAGGTGTTCTGGAACACACAGAGCCAAACACTTCACCTCAGTCAAACAATAACAACACATCACACTGTCCACAGCAACATACATTACATCAGAGCTCAGGTGATCATACCTGAGCAGTCAATGTATTTATTTATGTCAGGTCAGACACAGGTAGAGCACAGGTGTGTTTGTACCTTTCAGGTGAGCATGTGTGGTGAAAGCTTTGGTGCAGATCTCACAGGCAAACGGACGCTCTGCTGAATGAAGCTTCTCATGTTTCCTAAGAACAGAGAGACGTTAACCAGGTGTGCCAGTCTGGTTTGTCCAGGTGTGTTATCCAGGTGTATGGTACATACCTGAGCCTGCTCTCGTCCAGGAAGGTCTTCCCACACACCTGGCAGGCGAGCTGTTCCCGGTGTCCGTACAGCAGGTATTCAAACTTCATGTCGGTCGTGGCAGTCGACCAACCAGGCGGCTGCTCGTCCTTCACCTCCCCCATACTGTCGGCGAATGTCAGCGTCTGGGTGGCGTGATGCTCCGCCCCCAGCTCTTTAGGTTCCGCCTCCATCTCTGTCACTACATCCTGGTCATAACAGGTCACCTGGAGAGGTCACACAGGTGAGGTCACAGGTGCTGTTTACCTGCATGTACATCAATCTGTGTGTGTGTGTGTGTGTGTGTGTGTGTGTGTGTGTGTGTGTGTGTGTGTGTGTACCTTGTGTACGTCCTCATTGGTCAGTTCCTTCAGGATGGCTTCCTGGACACGCAGAGCTGCACTGGGAGATTTATCTAGCTCCTGGTTGGCCGACGCCTCAACGAGGTCATCAGTGGTGGGCGTGTCATCGTGTTCCCCGAGCACCTGAACACAACACGATCATCATCAATAACATTAGAAGACGTGTTAAAACTAGTGTGACAGATCTTTGATCCAGTCAGTATTGATCAATGATCAGTATTGATCAGTATCGATCAGAATAACTGTACCTCAGACTCAGCAGCCAGTTGAGCCTCAGGAGGCAGCGCCATCTTTACGATGTCATAGGGAAACTTCTCTTTGTCCTCTGATGACACGTCTCGTTTCTGAGGACACATGAACGCACTGTCATGTGAAGGAGAAGAGCTGTTACCTGTGTGAGTACTACCTGTGTGTTACCTGTGTATGTCTGTTACCTGGGAGCACAGTTTGTCGAGGAAGCGGATGCCGAGGATCTGTCCTGACGACATCATGAGGTTGACGTCTCTCTTCTTGACGGAGATCTTCGCCGTGTACATGTAGTTCAACACCTCCTCGAAGATGTCGGAGCGGATGAAGTCAATCTCGATCACAGACGAGTTGTCCACCTGAGCAGATGCAAACACACCTGGAGTCTCATACCTCATAGTTTTACAGCCAACAGGAAATTTACTGAAGTACTTGGATGTGTAAAAATCAGTACTGCATGTATTTTGAAGTACCTCATGTTTCTTAAACAGTTTTTTGAAGTAGTTGGAGCAGGCAGCGAGGACACAGCGGTGAGCACGGAACTTGACGTCTTCGACGACCACGGCGATGTCGCAGTGTTCGCCCTCCAGTCGCTGCTCGTTCAGCAGCTTCAGGAAGATGCTCTTATGTTCATCATCCACGTACTTCACAGTCTCTGCCATCTTATCAGAGAGAGGGAGAACGCAGGTAACAACAGGTAACTACAACAGGTAACTACAGGTATTCAAGTAAGTAAAGGCTAAGTTCACTCAAAACAACACCAGGGTCAGAGGTTTGATCGGAACGATGTTGCTGCTTCAATAAACACGATCACAACTGATCAATAACAACTTATCAGTAACATGTTTAAACAGCAGCTGATTGTGACTGAGTGAACATGTGATGTAGCTGATGACAGGGTTAATGAACAATGATTCACTTCCTGTCTCTGGCTGAACTGTGTTCAAGGTCCTGCTTCACCTGACCAGGTGTCTGTCCAGTGAACGCATCACTTTGATCACAGCTGTTTTATTTTTACCGACTGGATAAAATAATGTAAACCCCTGTTACCATGACAGCGCTGATCAGTGCCTTGCTCAGAGGCTGCGGCAGACTGTCTCCCCCTACACCCCCCACCCCTCCCTCCCCCGGTAACCAGTCCGTTTCCAGTAGTTCATGTACCTCTGTTGCCGCGGACACGCGCTCCGGAGCGTGTGCACGCTCCATGATGCCTGTAGAACCACGGAGAAGACAGGCTAGCTGCTAGCATCGAGCTAACGCACGTTATTAATTTGTTTATTTTAATTTATGACTTTATTTACCTGAACTGACCGCGTGTCACCCCCACAGACTTCGGTATGACCCGGGACCCGGACCGTTAACGGACACCGGGTCCCGGTTCTACTCAGACCACGTTCCATTTAAACGGACTGAGGTGGGCTAAGCTAAGGCGCTAACAGCGAGGCTAACGTTATTGTAACAGTCATCAGATCCGGATCAGACCGTTTTAACTGTAAATCAGAGACCGTGTGCGCGGGAGGATAACGGGGCGACGGTGCTTTCAGACGGTGTAACGGCAGCTTCACGGGGAGGGGGGGCTAACGTTAGCATGAGCCATGAGGGAGCTACCACGCTAACCCAACATTTAACAGCAGATAAACCGGCCTCCCGGAGCCCGACACAGTGGACCGATGTGAGCCGGGAGAGAACCGGAGCTGTCTGATGATCGTGGTGATCATCGGTGGTGTCGGTGTCTAACGGGAGTCTAACAAGCGTCTGGGTGTTTGTGGTGAAACTCGGTGTTAAATGGCGGACAGTCCGGCCTGCGGCTCCACTCTCACACAAAATGGCGTTTATCCGGTAACTGTCCGCCTCACGGACTGTCTCCGGTAAACCTGCTGACCGACACCGTCGCCGGCCGGACGGGGAGCGGGCCGCGTGCTCCGCCTTCCCCGGGACCGACACGCAGGCACGCGAGCATCGGCGGCGCCGCGGCCTCGGCGACACGAACGAGACGGAGCTCGAGCGGCCATGAACGGCTCGAGAGCGCGCAGACATCCCGCGGTAACGGAGCCGGAGCGGGGGGACGAGGAGAGCGCGGGGCCGGGGGGAGCGGGCTCTTACCGTCACAGAGGCCCGGGGCGAGCGCGTCCCTCTGGGTGTGTCAGCGCACCGGGAGCCGGGAAACACTTTGTCCGGTTGTTGTTGTTGTTGATGAGGACGAGCACCGAGCGGAAGGCCGCGCTTTGCGCCAGCACGCACACACTGCAGGAGCACGCAGGCAGCGCGCCAAACATCCTCTGAGCGCGACGGAGACACCTCTCACGCATGCGCGCTCCTCCTGTGCCCGGGCCTTCAGTGTTCAGACGCTCACCTGTCTGCATCACGGTCAGCTACGGTACTGGACCTTCAGCCGGGCACAGCGGGCAGCAGAACCGAGACCCCCCCCCCAACTCCTGGTCACTGATCGATCAGAAACCCACTCCTCTGACGCAGAACATGAACCACATCCGGTCCTGGTCCCGGTCCTGAGGAAGGACTTGGTCAGATGATTAACTAATAAACTAATCAGACTCAGGCGTGGTGCGTTCACTGTCCGATATCTTCTCAGAACTTTAATTGTTTTTCTTAGAGAATGATGGATCCAGATCCAGAGTCCTGGTCGGACCATCAGGAGGAACCAGTTCACGCCTTTTAATTCACTCTATTGACTCTCTCTCTGTCGGGCGTGCACGTGCACGTGCACCTGTAT
Organism: Lates calcarifer; assembly: GCF_001640805.2. NCBI lineage: Eukaryota > Metazoa > Chordata > Actinopteri > Centropomidae > Lates > Lates calcarifer. The sequence continues at coordinate 214,012 of NW_026115692.1, read as the reverse complement.
GTCTGAAGCTGAATAAAACATGAACGTTAAAACGTTAAAATAAACCTGTGAGAACTGAGTCTGTGTTTGTATCTGACTGAAAACCTCAGACCTGGTCCTGGTCCTGGTTCTGGTTCAGTCTGTGGTATGTGGACTCCTCTGTTCAGTGAACGCCCCTCAGTTCATTTCACTGAATCATTACTACATCAGCACCTGTATTAATTACATCAGCTGCAGTGAGTCAGTCCAACCACTGAAAATTACTATTCTGATAATTGATTCAGTGTTTTGAGTCATTTTTAATGAAGAAACTGAAACTTTCTGTTTTTATCTGTTTGCACAGTAAAGACAACTTTTCTGTACTGATGAGAGTTTTTAACGAACTGATCAATCCAGAGAAGAATCATAAGATTTATCAATAATGATGAATGAATGAATAAATCATTCAAACTTTTTTTAAATTAAAGATTTCTGTAAAATTGCAGTTAAGACTTTTTAAAACCTTTATGTCTTTTTTGTTTTGGAAAGTGAATTTTTCAGATAAAACTAAAACTCTTAAGTTTCAGACTCTGAGCTTTAGATGATTCATCAACATGTTTTTAATCATTAATCAAAATTAACTTTTACACTGTTAAATTGTGTTTTTACTTTAAAGTCCTGTCAATGAGCTTCAGTGACACCTATGCTGCTGTATCAGCTGTGTTATTAAACCTCGGGTTTAATGTGTTTAATTCAGACTCTTCATCTGAAAAACAACAAATCCAAAGTTTGACATAAAAACTCTTTAATGTGCTTTTACAGTCAGGACTGGACGACTTCAGTTTCTATAAATGTTTCTGAGGAAATCTTAAAAAATCTTGTTTGATCAAATCTCGCTGTTAAACTCCAGAAAGGACAGAAAATAAACCATCAACATCTCGTCTGATCTCTCAAACAGAAACACCAGCCAATCAGAGAACAGGATGATTCACTCTTCAGAAACATGAAAAAATATATTCAAATTCTTTCTTTTTTAAAGTTTTCTAGAATCTAATTTCCAAAACTCTGCCTCCTCCCACCTGTCAGACTGTTGCTGTGGCAACGGACAGGTAAACCATATCCTGAGCTCCCTTTAAACATCAGAACTACACTACCCACAATCCCCTGCATCAGGCAGAGGCACATAAAGAAAAGAAAGGTACAGATACTTTCAGTCTGTCTTAATCAATAACCAATAATCAGCCCAGTGGAGCTGATAACAGCTGTGTGATAAATGTCTGTGATACAACGGATCAGAAAAGGTATAAATATATCAGGATCTATCAGAATTGATCAGCTATCATTGATTAGATATCAGATTAGCTTTGGGCAGGTGAGCACCCAGCGGCCAATCAGAGCAGCTCGTACTGCCTCAGGTGCATCCGCTGGATGATGTCACGACAGTCGTTGAAGACACGGCGGATGTTCTCTGTGTCGACGGCACAGGTGAAGTGAGGGTAACAGTAATGTTTCCCATCGCCGCTCGCCGTGCTGATTCTCTGAGAGGACACCACAGACAACGAGTCAGAATCAACAAGTCAATGAGTCAATGAGTCAATGAGTCAACGAGTCAGAGTCAATGAGTCAACGAGTCAATGAGTCAATGAGTCAACGAGTCAGAGTCAATGAGTCAACGAGTCAGAATCAATGAGTCAATGAGTCAACGAGTCAACAAGTCAGAGTTAATGAGTCAATGAGACAACGAGTCAGAGTCAATGAGTCAACGAGTCAACAAGTCAGAGTTAATGAGTCAATGAGTCGAGTCAATGAGCCAATGAGTCAACGAGTCAGAGTCAATGAGTCAACGAGTCAATGAGTCAACAAGTCAACAACAATAATAATACTAATCAAAAGTGTTGTCAGTGTATTAACGTGTGAGCAGTGGTTTTTACCAGAAACTCATCTCTGATGAAGAACTTGGCTCGAGTCACTCTGGGGTCTTCATCAGCATCTGGAACAGCTGGAAACACAAACACATCAGGACGTGATGTTTATTGTTTATAATACGTAAATAAGAACATCATTTACTGAAGTCACAGTATAAATACAACAATGTAAAATACTCAGTCACAAGTAAAATTACTGCATTCAAAATCCTACTTAGGTATTATCAGCCTCAGGTGGTAAAAGTACTTCCTGTAGTTACAGTCTGACAGTTAAAGTACTTCATTGTGCAGTAACTGAATCCTGTGACTGATCTCTGATCAGATTATTGATCCTTCACCAGCAGGTTGTCGTAGCTGCTGCAGGTGGAGCTGGTTTAACTACACCAGATACAGTTAGTTTAGTCCACTGGTTCCCAACCTGTGGGTCAAGCCCCTCCAAAGGGCCACTCAGTAAATCTGAAGGGTCGTCACACGATTCAGTGTACATGTGTATTTATACCATCAACAGGTACTTGGTAGTTGCTGTATTCAGGGAAATAATCCTCCAGTTTAGATTTTCCAGCCAGAATCTTGTCAGCCAACACATCCTGTTTGTTCAGGAACAAGATCACTGAGATGGTCTTTAGAAACCTGCAGCCAATCACAGAGCACAGAGGGTTAATGTCAGCCAATCACAGAGCACAGAGGGTTAATGTCAGCCAATCACAGAGCAGGGAGGGTTGTGTGTTGAACCTGTTGGTCCAGATGGATCTGAAGAGGTCCAGAGATTCTCGCAGCCGATTGGTGGAGTTGTCCTCTCTGATCACCATGTTGTAGCTGCTGCTGGCTGCTACAAAGATGATGGCCGTCACATCTGAACACAGAATAGAAGAAATATAGACTCTGATCTGTGGTCAGTTCTTATCCTCTTCTTATTTTTAACGCATTTTGTTTCTCACCATTGAAGCACTGAATCCACTTCCTGCGTTCGTCCCTCTGTCCTCCCACATCAAACATACTGACAGAGAAGAAACATGTCAGTGTTTAGTAACAGAGTCTGTACCTGTCTGTGCCTGAACTCCTCACAATGTCTCTTTATGTTTTTATGAATGGACTAATTTAACTTGATACTCAGCTGTTGATCTGATCTTAAACTCAACCTCTGACTTCACCTGAAGATTTCACCTGAAGACAGAGAGTCTGAAGCTCTCTGATTGGACAGTTCATGCAGCAGTGCTCTTTGAGAGATGTAGTTTAACTTAATAGTTATGGACACAGTCTGTGAACTTTGATCTTTTTTTAACAAAAAATTTTTAATTTTGCTCCACATAAGAAAAGCAACAGTCAGGTAGAGGAGACAGGTGATTGGTGCAGGTGGGCAGAGGGGGCGGGGCTAAAGATACTCACTGGAAGTTGACTTTATCCACCTGAAACCTGGTTTCAAAAATTCCTGAAGTTAAAACTCTGCAACGCAACAAATCCTACAGGAAAAGAAGAAAATGTTTTAACCATGAGCCCACAAACAGATGAGTCATCACAGATGCTGCAAGCTGATTGGTTGGCTTTGTTACCTGGTCAGTAGGTGTGTAGTCCGTCTTCCTGACCGAGTCCAACCTGTCCAGAAAGCTGCAACATACACAGGTGTTCATGTAGCATCTTACAGTGACATCACAGGACCTTTCAACCAGTCACCTGCTTCTGTCCCCCAGCCCTGAGCTGTGATTGGTCGGTCAGGGTTAGAGGAGTGTTCTAATTGGTCCATGGGGATTTAAAATGTTACAGGTGCTTTGAATGATTAAGTGTGTGTTTTATTACTGGGTTAATATAAGGTTAATGTCAGGTTAATCTCAGGTTAACATTAGGTTAATATCAGGTTAATATTGGGTTAATGTCAGGTAAAGTCTTCAGGTCATGAATAGAAGCTGGTGTAACGTTGTGTGATCTTACTACTTAGCGCAGTCGATCAGCTGATATTCATTGGAGCGTTCGAAACACGCCTTCACGCCATCGTCCTCCCACAGCTTCTGAGCATGCTCAAAGAACTCCTGCCAGACAAACAGAGAGTTTAATGTCCTGTTAGCGTCCCCTGCTGGCTGCAGACTTCACTGCAGTTTCAGTTAAATCTGACCAGCAGATAAAAGCAGCTTGAAGGAAAATGTGTGTGTATATGAGTATATGTAAATGTGCTTCAGTGTTTGTGCAGGTAAATGCTTCAGATATTGTCTGATTGAATGGCACTGACAGAGTCTGTATCCAGTCAACCAATCAGCAGTCAGAGTTTAGAGGAAACACAGGAAGACGCTTGTTTTGTCTCAGTTGTCCTCAGAGACCAGAGATGTTTGGATAATGAGGCCTCAGGTGAGACACACACACATACCTGCCTTGTGTGTGTGTGTGTGTTGTGTGTTTCAGGTGTGTGTGTCCTGTGTGGTTTCAGTCCCAGGTTAACTCGTTACATCATGTCATTAACATCATTAAAACAAACAAGCTCTTAACCAACTCTCCTGGTGCTGCTTTAAAGGAACAGTTCACCTGTTTTATTTAAGTAGCTGCAGTCACATGATCAGAGCAGTGTGTTCTCACCTCACCTGTCAATGACTCAAGACAGATGAGACCTGACTCAGGATCAGTCTGTGAGGTGCAACAGGTGAACAGGAGGCTCCTCAGCTGTTTCCTGTTTGTCCACCTCACTTCTCTAAATATGTGAATCAAACATGGACATGAGGTCTTCCTCCCCCTCTGCTGCTCCATCACCTCCCCCTCTGCTGCTCCATCACTTCCACCTCTGCTGCTCCATCACATCACCTCTGCTGCTCCATCACTTCCACCTCTGCTGCTCCATCACTTCCACCTCTGCTGCTCCATCACCTCCACCTCTGCTGCTCCATCACCTCCTCCTCCCCCTCTGCTGCTCCATCAGCTTCATATTTTCTCTTTAACTGAAAACATTTTCAGTCAGTTTTTACCTGAACTCTCGACCTGAGACTCGTCACAGACTCCACCACCTTTAATCAGCAGCTGTTCTCACGTCTCCTCTTGTTAAAACTAAATCTGGGTTAAATCTCGTCCCTTTAACGTCAAACTGATAAAATACTAAATAAACATTTAGATTCTGATGTCGACAGAAACTCAGAACCATCAGTGACTGAGATTCAGATTCGTCTCCACAGCAATGGAGTCACTACCACAGTCAGTCAAACACCTGACGGACGTCACTCCTGAGACATTTACCTGAGAGAGAGTGTGTGTGATTGTGTGTGTGTGTGTGTGTGTGTGTGTGTGTGTGTGTTACCTCTGTGTATTCAAAGTCAGACAGTGGCGCAATGCTCTTGATGTAGTCGACTCTGAACTGGTTGCCAGGGTTACCAAGAGGGACGGGTGGAGTCAACACACTCATGGCTGACACGATGGTCTGAAACACAGAGACATGCTCTGATTGGCTGCTCAGAGTGAACACAGGTGTAACATCTGTCAGTCTGACCTACCACGATGGCGTCCTTCACGTTTTTCCTGATGTCCTGAATCTTCTGCTGCTTCTCTCTGAAAAACAAACAGACCACGTCAGATACATCTCAGGATCAAAAGGTCAGAACTGACTCCCCTGTCTCACCTGTGTAGGTACAGAGAAACATATCTAACCTGTGTGTCACCTTGAAAACAGCCAACGGATTCAAACCAAACATTTAAAACTTGACTCACTCAGCGTTGAAGCCGTCAACATGAAGAATCCTCATCTGCTTCACTATGGTGCTTTTACCTGATTCTCCTGCACCTGCAGACAGACAGACAGTTAGACAGGTGGACAGACAGGCAGATGGACAGACAGACAGGTGGACAGACAGACAGGCAGACAGACAGACAGGTGTCTCACCCAGCAGTAACAGTCTGTGTGTAGCTTTATAAGCCTGTCTCTCTTTCTGCAGCTGTCTCTCAATCTTCTTGTTTGCTTCTCTCTTCGCTTTTTCATCCAGTCGTTCTTCCTCCGTCTTCCCTCCCAGACAGCCCATCTCCACTGGAACCACACAAACCAGTAACCAATAACCAGCAACCAGCAACCAGTAAAGAACCAACTGAAACCAATCAGAGTTTATCTGAGTTTAGTTTAGGATTTTCATTAAACTCAGATAAGTTTTGGTTAAAATCAGGTTTAGTTTAGGTTTTATTTAGGCTAAGTTTAGGTGACGTTTGTTGTTGGAGGCATGAAGGAAATAAAACCAAAACTCTGTAAAGTAGTTTAAGGTCAGCTCCTCCTTCACTGATAATCAATAAAAACAATCTGAAGACTTTCTGATTAACAATGATTTCCTGATTCCACGCCATTGTTTAATTACATTTGATTACATCAGACACATTTAATGTTGTTTCAAAATAAAAGCAGAATTTAATCGTCTGTTACTTTTTCTCCTAAAATAATCTCTTTGTGATAACTTCATTTTTACGACACTGACATTTTGCACAGCACAGAACAATATCTGCACCAGAAAAGACAAAAGAATGAAAAAGAAAAAACAGTAGAAAAGTAAAAGGAGAGAGTGGATAAGAAATTAAAAGAGACAAAGAAAGAAAACAAGACTTAATTGATCCCCAGAGAAGAATCCACACATCACAGCTGAAGCAGAAACTGAATCTGAATTCATCAGGAAATCAAATCGTTTCTCAGTTGAACTATAAAATATTTTACTGATAACATCGTTCAGTTTTTAGTGAAACAGAAGTTTGAATTGAGTTTCTTCATGTCAGCACCGAGGATCTGAACTCTGCTGGATCCAGTAAACCCAGTATGAAACCAGCTGGTCCCAGTTTGGTCGTGGTCGTACTGACCTGTAGCTGTTGGTGATCACCGACCCGTCACGTCTCAGCAGGTCCAGATCAGTCCGTCCCTCTGCTCGTCCATTAAAGTCCAAAAAGAAAATACAAACATTAACAGCAGCTCAGCATCCCCTGACTGCAGTCCAGCTCAGGTCCAGCTCAGGTCCAGCTCAGGTCCAGCTCAGGTCCAGAAGCAGTCCTCTTGGTGGTTTTCTTTCTTCTGTTAAACCAAGGAGAGAAACACCTGAGCTGTTCTCTCTCTCCCCGTCTGTCTCTAACCCCGCACCCCCCCCCCCACCGCCTATTAGAGCCTCATTAGTCGTCTCTCTGTGTTTTCTTTTGGGGATTTCGCTGTTTTTCCTCTGGTGTCACTTTGCTGCCTGACAACCAGCAGCTGGATCCACAAACACAAACTCCTACACTGGTCTCTGCTGGTGTCAGTCTGGACCAGAACTGAGTCTGGACCAGCAGCAAACAGGAGGTCAGAGGTCAGAGGTCAGGAGACGCTGATACTCCTGTAGATTTAAACCTGCTGCAGAGTTAACACAGGAATCCTTTCATTATGTTTTACCTCTTCACCTCCACAGGCTGATTCTGACTCAGACCTGAGGATGCTCACATCACCTGCAGATACAGAACACTGAACCCCTGCTTTACATTCAGTTTCCAGTCGGTTTTGGACGATTTAAAGTAAATAAATCTGTGATTTTCTGTTCCATGAATTTTCTAGAACCAGTTGAGTTCAGGATACCTGAGGACACCTGAGAGTTCTGACCCAGTCCAGGATGGATGGATCATCAGGTTTTAACTGGATGCATTAATGTATTTTCTGTCAGTCACTGCCTGGCATTGGTTTGTCTCCACCTTGTGGTCCATTGGAGTCACTACATCCTGTCACAGTCAACGATTGTCACCGTGGCAACCTGCTGTTGCTGCAACATAGAAAACTAACTTCAGTGACTTTGTCCTCTTTCTTTATTTAGTTGGTTTTTCTGTCCTCTGAGGAGAATCTGACCCTTTAACATAAAAACACAAAAATCACTAAAAACTGAATGAAGTCTGGTGCATGACAGTGAGTTGAAATAAATACACAGTGTTCATATTGACAGCTGTGTTTTTATTCTTGGTCTGAATATGTTCTGCTCTAACAGACAAGGACTCTCATTGGAGAAGTTTTAACATCTGTAAGTCTCCTCCTGATTGGTCGAGCTCATCTCTCCTCCTTCATTGGCTGGACCGACTCTTCGACTCTTCATCCTCCAAACATTTCAACCTGAGGAAACAAAAAACAGGTCCTGAACATTAAAACAGGTTTAATGTATTTAAACCAGATTTTAATGGTCTAAATCGACATAAACCACATCCTGAAAGTCTAGAACGGGTTCTAAACCAGATCCTGACAGTGAAGGGGGTCAAAGGTCAGACTGACTTCTGCAGGTGTTTGTCGCAGAAGGATCCAAGTCGCTGGATCTCAGACTGGAAAAAACTCTGGAAGACAAGAAAGACAGAACCAGTCCTGGATCAGGTCTGAGATCTGAACCTTGTCTACAGGCATTAAAATGTCATTTTCTTACACTTCACATGTGAACATGGACAAATCAACAACTGTTTCACACACAAACACCTGTCAGTCTGTATACACGATTCAAAGTACAGCAGTAGTATTACTGCAGTAATACTGTAGTATCTGTCAGTACCAGGATCTGTGTGTTGATGGAGTTCAGGTGAGTTGAGTTTTCTTCGAGCCGGTTCAGCTGATCAGTGACACTGCTCTCAAACCTCTGCAGCAGCAACAACCTACAACAGACACACACGTTGTGTAGAGGACACACAAACACCAGGTGTTGATGGACAGGTGTGTTGATGTAGGTGGTACCTGTGTTGGTGGACAGCTGTGAGCAGTGATGACACGTGTTGTTGACACTCTTTCAGAGACAGAAAAACTTCCTGTTCGACCTTCTGCCAGCAGCCCTGGAACAGTTCACTTCATTAATTGATGCCGATAATCAGAGCCAATAATCAATAACTGTGGTTACTGACGGTGAAGTGCTGTTCGAGTTGTGTTTTGAAGGTTTTGAAGGCAGCGGTGATGTCTAAAGTCAGGTGTGACTCAGGCCCCGCCCCTGGCTTCTTCACAGGCCCCTCCTTCTCGATGGATAGCCCCTCCTCCTCTGCGGATGGCCCCGCCCCCTCAGGTGAGCACTCTGAGACCAGGTGAGCAGCAGATTCAGTTCAAACACTGAACCAGAGATTCATGAAGTTTAACTCTGAAGGGAAACAAAGATAAATTACCTGTCACTGCAGAGTTAGACTCCTCCCCCTCTGACTGAGGCTCCACCCTTCTCTTTTGGGCAGGTGTGCCCTCAGTTTGGTCTGACAGGTAACCTTCACACAGACAAAAACAAATTAAAGGTTCTGACAGAAATAAAGAAGTGAACGATGATATAACCAAAGAAAAGGTAAAGACCTGATTCTGCAGCAACTCTCTTCCTGTCACTTCTCAACACTTCCTGAAACAATGAGAGAAAACAGGTGAGAAACAGAAAACATCACGTTTTCTCAGAGGAATAAAAGAAATGCACCTGTGGTAAAGAAGAGCTGCTTCCTTCAAACTCCTCTGTTTGTTCCTGTGAGATCTCTAGCTCCGCCCCCACAGGAACACCTGAGACAGACTTCAGAGTCAAACCGGATTCTGTTTGGAATAAGTTACACTGTCCTCATGTTTTCATGGTTAGTGGCACCAGTCACTGGATCCAGATCACCTGTACTCCAGTGTCCCACACCTGGATCACACCTGGATCTCTGTGGTGGTTTTGTATCTTGGACTTAGACAGAGGTTCTTATTATTTGCCTGTTATTATTGAAGCTTGCATAATATAAACACCCTGAGTCTGTGCAGCTCTGCAGACCACACACTGGCTCTGGTTCCAGATTGGTTCTGTAAATTTGTGCTGAAAAATCAGTTCAGTTTCTGACCTGAGTCGTACGTCAGAGTGGAGTGTCTGATCTGATCAAACAGAAACTCTGCTCTGCTTTTCCCTGGAGTCTGAAAAACAACCAAGTGAAAATTATTTTTTAGCTGCTCATCAAATATGATTATATGATTATATATATTCATTCTGTCAGTGTAATCACCTTTGTTACAGGGGATTCGTCCTCACTGCTCGGAGACGACAGAGGCAAAACTAGACAACAGAGAAAGAGAGAGAGCAAACAAACATTATGTTCAACAACAAATGCTCCATCATTTCTCTGTGTTTTAATCAGTAAACAGTGTAATGACACAAGGAGTCCAGCAGGTGGAGCTGATCTACAGCTGCTGCTACTGAAAACAGGAAATCAGAGAAATTGATGAATCTAAATGTTGGATTTCTTCCTCAGAAATAAAATATTACAAAAACACTATGACCCCATCTCTGGAATTATCTTTTACTCTTATTATTGTTATCATTAATATAATATATAATAATAAAATATAATAATAATAATAGAATTATGCTCTGTCTTTTTTTATAATGTAGAAATATAGTGAAAAGACAAATTCTGTGTTATCCTCTGGTGTTTTGGTGAAATAATTTAATATGATTAACTATCACAGTTTTGATCAAATTAAAAACTGTAGGTTCGTCTATGAAACTTTTTATTTGATCTCATGAAGAAATAAATTATGTTTCATCAAGAGAAACAGTTTGATGTTGGGAGGAGTTACAGATGGAGGAGTTAAAGATGGAGGAGTTACAGATGGAGGAGTTACAGATGGAGGAGTTACAGATGGAGGATCAGACTCACTCTTCAGCTGACTCTTGCTCCGTGGTTTCTTCCGGCTGTAGGATCTACCATCGTTCTCTGCAGAGGGGGGGCAGCTCTTCACTTTCTGAAAGACAGACACAAAGGTGGAGGTCAGGGATGTTTCAGAAGGTGCTGTTTCTGGGTCAAAGGTCACGGTCATGTCTGCTGCTCTGAGGTCAGCTCTGTGGTTACTGAGGTCACTTCAGGTCACCAAGGTAAATCACCATGGTAACAAACACCTGTCCTGCTCCAGAGCAGGTGAGGATCAAAACACCTAAGCAACACATATAAAAGACAGGTGATCAAACAGACAGGTGTAGGACAGACAGGTGTAGGACAGACAGGTGTAGAGACAAACAGATGAGCAGACAGACAGGTGTAGAGACAGACAGGTGTAGAGACAGACGGGTGTAGAGACAAACAGATGAGCAGACAGACAGGTGTGGGGACAGACAGGTACCAGGACTCTCTCTACAGCCTCCTCCAGCTCTCTCTGATGTTCACAGCTGAAGCTCAGCTTCACTGTCTGACCTCTGCTGCTGTGGTGCATGATGGGATTTTTCAGCCGGACACTGAGGATCATCTCTGCCCCAGTGCACTCTGGGAAAACACAGACAGGTTATCATTGACAGACTGACCCAGAGTCAGCCATTAAACACCTGTCCAGGTAACAGGTTTAATTTGGATGAAAGAAACCGACCATCATGTTTGAGCTCAAGACTGAAGTGATCGACGTCGTCTTTCAACAGGTGGATGGATCCCCACAGGTAACCCTAACACACACACACACACAGAGAGAGAGAGAGAGAACATGCTAAAAATATACAACATTATGGTAGTAGTACAGTGCAGTACAGTGTAGTATCTTGTGGTACCTGAGGCTCATTGATGAAGAAACTGACACATCCTGAGCCGACGTTAAAGTCGATCCAGAACTCGTCCAGTTTCTCGTCTTTGGGTTGAAAAAGCTGCAGGAGAAGAAAAGATGGAGTCAACCTGTGACGTGTAGTTTCTGTCCACAGGTGAGTGATTTACCTGAGTGGAGTCCAGAAACGCTGTGAGACAGGGGAAGGTGTAGACCCTGACAGACAGAGAGCAGGGAAAAATAACCTGAATAAACGGCTCTCAGATCAGATCTGCTGTCATTAAAGATTCATAAAGTTTATCACCTCCTCTGGTCTCCATGGTAACGGTTCACAAAGTTCAGGAATCGCCTGCAGTCCTGGAGAGAGAGACAGGTCAGAGAGAGAGAGAGAGACAGAGACAGGTCAAACAGACAGATAGACGAGTCACTCACCACCTCAAAGTCTCCGTCTCTGATGTCACAGAAGGCGTTGCTGATGTCATTGCTGGGGAACCACTGATTGGCTCTCTGCTGTCGGTCCTTCCTGGGTGTCAGACGACACAGAGCCTCCGATAGGCTGACCTGCAGCTCGTAGTCTCAAACAACAACAACCACAGTGAGAACTACAAACATGGAGGCCGGATGAGACACAGCTCTCATCAGAGACAGGTAATGTGACAAATCCTGCCCCCCAAGTGTTACAGGTGTTACAGGTGTGTCTTTACTGTTCACATTTAACCTCACCTCCAACTGTCAGAACTGCTGCTGCCACCTGAGACCTGTCAGACAGACAGGTAGAGAGAGCGACAGGTAACCAGACAGACAGTTTGATGGTTCAATCAGTGCTGACTTTATAAATGCAGAAGGGGAGGGGTGTTTACAGGATCTGGTTCTGATTCTGGTCGTTCTGGATCAGCCTCCGCTGCTCTCGACTCTGAGACTCCAGGATGCTGTTAAAGGTTCTGATGGCCTGAAATAAGAAAACAACTTTCAGCTCAAAGGTCCTGATACCAGACCAGCAGACAGACCAGCAAAGACCAGGTCACAGAACAATTACCTCCAGTCTCAGGGGAAAATGGATTTCTGCTTCCAGGGAAAACTGAGCCAACTGAAGAAGAGCCACAGACAGCTGACTGACTGAGAGACAGACAGGTGAGTGTAGAGACCAACATGTGACACAAAGTAAATAAATTGAAACTGAAGATCAAAAATAAAATGGAAGAACAAACCTGGGAGAGACGCCTGACCCAGTAGCTGACAGACAGATGGAGAGAGAGACAGGTGGAGAGACAGTGTTTAATTTAGAAAAAGTTTCAGAGTAAAATAAAAATCTGTGATTATCAAAGAGTCAAACTAGATGTGAAACTTTGTAGTGACAAAGACCTTTACTTTGTTAAACCACCTGTTGTTCAAACTTCCTGTTCTGGAGACATGATGTGTATGACTGGGGGGGGTTCATGTCACTAAAACAGCTGGACACTTAATTTCCCAGCATGCTCCTCACCAGGAAGTAATCGTAGAACTCCTCAGTCAGGCTCAGCAGGGGGGCGGAGCTTTTGTGGAGGTCAGAGGTCAGCAGGTCACGGACGGCTTCGAACCACAACATCACCTCCACAAACAAACAACAAACAAACAACAAACGTTGTGTATATAATGATACATTATTACTTTCAGTTACAGTATTTTCCTGTAACTGATTCCAGAATATCAGATTACTGATTACAGATTATCTACTGATCATTATGACTGTAATAGATTACTTTAGCAGTAAGTCCATGGCTGAGGAGCGTCTGCAGGTCGTATCTGTTCTCAGACAGAGTCTCTAAAGACTTCAACACGACCAGGACTCTGCTGAACCTAGATCCACACAGATCCTGCACAGACGTGAACAACAACAACAACACAGGATCATTCAGAGGCCGGTAAACAGGTACACACCTGTTTCCATGGTTATCACCCTGTCCCGTTACCTTGGTAACCTGCTGATCCAGCCTGGTGAGGGTGGTACTGTTTAGACCTTCGTAGTGAAGAACAGAAACCAGATGAGACGAGTCTCCACGGAGCAGAGAGTCCTCCATCTGAACCTGAAACTGACAGAAAGACAGACAGGTCAGAGAGAGAGAGACAGGTCAGAGAGACAGAGACAGGTCAGAGAGAGACAGACATCAGTAAATAAAATTCTTCTTCTCTGCTGTATTTAAATGAATGAATAATAATTTATATTGTTTTTGTTTATGTGTTTTTATTTTATTTAGTTTCTTTAATTTGAATTGAATTTGAATTTTTCTCTTTTTCAGGTTTAATGAAGAAACTTCATCTGGTTTTTAAACTCAGCAGCAGGTATTTTATTTTGGTGAGTCACTTCCTGCAGGACAGACAGCAGGGGGCGCTGCAGCTCTTCACTACATCTTAGATTTTATTTCTAAATCTCTTTATTCATTCATTTAATTCGAAATATTAAACTGATGTGAATATAAACTGAGTGATTGACGGAATATTAACGGCTCAGACTGAGAGGACGTTAAAAACACCTGTACGTGACGTCACAGTTAGTTTGACTCACCTGGGAAATTAATCCAGCAGAAAGTTTGAATCAGAGATTAAACCGTAAACTTCCGTCAGAGCCGGAGAATCTGAGTTACACTGGAAACACGGAAATATTGCGGGTTCTTTACCATGTCTTCTCCTCTGCTGTAGGTGTAACGGGAGCGCGCACAGCTGGCGCCAATTAACTCATCAGAGCACCGGGCCGCGCGCAGTAGCGGAGGAAGAAAATAGTCCCGACAGCGGCGGAGGGATATCAGCTTTCTTTTTTAACCCTATCAGACAACAGGGAATAAAGTTTAATAACAGGGAAACACGAACAGAAATGTAGCATCAAACATTTTCAAACAGTAAAAGAGAAGAAACAGAGTCTCTGTTAAATGAGCAGAAAAATGAACTGAGTTTGGTTTGAGATGAAAACAGATTAATCTGATTCAGACTGAGTCACTGAGACAGAGAGAGTTCAGACAGGTCCAGGTCCAGGTCCAGATCCAGATTCATATTCAGTCCGAACATGTATCATGAGAGTGACGGTTCATTATGTTTTTATTGTTCCTGCTCTTTGGGACCAACAGACAGACAGACAGGTGAGCAGACAGACAGGTGAGCAGGTCGTCAGGTAGAAGCTTCAGTCCTCTAATTGATGACCAATGAGTTTGTTTGTTTTGGGAGAAACACTGAACTGTTTACACAACACACACACACACACACACGCGCGCACAGATGAGCCGGTGTGTGTGTGTGTTTCTCTGAATCAGCAGCTTTAAAATCTGAAACTTTAAAACACACACACACTCAGCTGTCAGAAACCTGTAACTGATCGATCAGCTGTGTGATCAGTTTGAGCTGATTCATCAAACTGATCAATAATCAATGATTATTATTGTTCATTCTTTCTTTTCTTTACAACACACACACACACACACACACACACACACACCCCTCTCTCCTCCTCCTCCTCTCCGGAGGCTCGTGACCGCCTCACCTGTCTGTTCACTTCTACCTGAGACTCACCGTAGCTGCACGCGCTGCCGGGACAGGAGGAGCCGCGCGGGGATTTGTAGGTTTAATTAAGAAATAAACTCTGAGCAACTCTCAGATTAAAACCTTTTGGCTCCGGGTTCAGGTCTGATCTGAGGTTCTACCTCAGATCGTTTTCTGACTGAATCTGGATATTTAACGGGACCCGAGGGATCCGGATCAGAACTGAGGAGGACCAGGTTCAGGACGAGGTTCAAGACCAGGACCAGGACCAGAAGCAGGAGCAGGAGCAGGAGGATGTCTCGGGCGGAGGAGCGGGAGGAGGCGGACTGTGTGTGTTCGGTCGGGATGAAGTTAACGTGGGACATCAACGACCCCAAACTGCCGCAGGTAACAACAAACTGATCGATAACTGATCAATGACTGATCGATAACTGAGCGATGCAGACAGTCAAAGCGCAGGAGAATCCACTGATCAATACCTGGAGTCCGAGCGGCTGAGGAGTCATTTAACACTGAAAATCAAACACAAACTGATCTCAGATCTGATCTCACTCAGATTAAATATAAAAGACTTGAAATTAAATAAAAGGATTAAAGATTTAAAACGAAAGAAATAAACATCACGTGACTTCTTTACATTTGAAGAAATTTGTTTGGTTGAAGTCTGAACATTTAAATGTTAAAACAAACTGAAATCAACAGTTTAATCATTTTCTAAAATCCTCTAAAATTTTGTTTTGGTTTGAAGCTGCAGCAGTTTTAATCTGTTGAGACAAAAAAAAAAAACAAAGCAAAAAAAAAATATTAAAAAAATAACAAATTGAAATAAAATTTTAAAAATGAAAATAATTCAAATATTTGACAGAGAAATTTTAAGATTTAGATCCAAACAGAAACTTTACTGAAAAGAAAGCCGAAGAGTGAAGTGAAGAAACAAAGCTGAAATATTCTTTGTAGATTTGGTTTCAAGACTGATGTGTTTCAGATTTTAGTTTTAAGACAAAAACAAAATTCAATCAAATCAAATCAAATTGAATCCGAATCTTTTCTCCGCTGAGAAACCACATCTAAAAACCTGAACAAAACAAACTTTAATTTAACATGAAATATGTTTTATTCAACACAAAATGACCGCGTGTACAGAGTGACGACATGCTGATCACTGATCAATAATCGAACCTGATTCAACAACATTTCTGTTTATAATAATACACATGGAAATATACGAATACTGAAAAATCAACATCAACACTGATTGATTAACGATCACGTGACACTGAAATTATGACGTCAGGAGACATCTTTAAATAAGGAATTAATTAATTTATTGATTAGTTTTGTAAACTCTTTGGTTGGAGGATACAGTCCGTCATGATGAGTGTTCAGGTTTGATTATTGATCAGTGATTAGAGAGATTTACTGAACCTCTCTGATCATGTTGATTTCTCTGAAACGTGATTTCATAAAAAGTTCAGTTTGTCACTGACGTCATGTTTCACCTGAGGACTGAGGCCTCTAACCTCCAACCAAACAGTTTCTGACTATTACATTTTTAGTTATTTTTATATCTGGACTCAGGAGCTCAGTGTTTTTAAAATCCTGCTCAGACTGGAACAAACTGAGTCTTCAACATGATGCTCAGAAACAAAAACAATAAAGAAAATAGAATCACAAACTCTTCCAGCCTCCAACCAAACTCTGTTCATTTTTAAACTCTTTTAAAGAAATGACAACATGTTACATTTCACTCATTAACTCCTTCTTCAAACTCATCTGTTCAGACGAGTTTTTTATTTTCATTTCAATTCTTCTTTTTTATAAAGGTTTTTATTTCAGGTTTTTATATAAACACTGAGCTCGCGCAGCAGATGAACTGAAACCTCCAACCAAACTCTATACGGTTTTTAGAGCATTTAAGAAAACCACAGAACAATAAATCATTGATTTATTAATGATAAAAATGAACTGCTCAGGTATTTTTGCTTGTCAGTATGTTTGTCACCTGGTGCTGCTCACGGTGGAACTGTTGGCTCTGAATGATTCAGCGCTTAAATTAATTATTTCCTCACACCATAATTTAAATCTTTAAGATAAAAACTCTTTTTAGGTTTTTTACAAAAATCATGTAAAATACTGATTCTAACATATTTAGTTAAATAAAAGAAGTCTTTATATAAACTCATCTTCAGGATATAAAACGTCAAACCAACAGAGAAACGATGGATTAGAATAAACCTAACCTTCCGAACAAACTTTCAGTGTAAATTAAACATGATTCATTTTATTGAACTGTTTTTCTCTAGATGTTTTGGTGTTTGTAAAATCCTCTGACATTAAACAGTTGCAGAAATATCACAGGTATATAGGTTATAGATGATATCACAGGATTATGATCTGGGATTAGAAGATTATTAATAACTGATGTTTTTCTCTGCTGGAATCAGCAGATGAACAGTTTAATATTTTTGGATAAACATTTTAAGAATAAAAAGAAAATGATTTGATTTGATTTGATCATTTAAATTAAAAGTAATTCAATTAAATCACTTTGAATGTGAATAAATTACATTAAAATGAAAGAAATATTTGATAAAACAAAAATGTTCAGTTTGTGGATAAAATAATTAAATTCAGTTTTTATTTAATATGAAAGAAATTAGATCATTAAATATTAAAGAGTCACTTTAAACAGACTGAAGATCGACTGTGAAGGTTTCCAGAGGTTATTTGAAGGTTGTGTGTGTGTGTGTGTGTGTGTGTGTGTGGGACTCGGCTGACTCGGCTCTTCACTCTGTTGTTGCTCAAACAGTAAAAACTGGTTTTTATATTTTTGTTTTCAGTGAAACCAAAACATCAAACTCTGAGTTTCTCAGTCACACGACAGAATCAGCTCTGATCAATATCTCTGATAGATTTATAACGACAATAAATAATGTGAGGAAACAAAATATTAAATATTTATGATTGAAATCATTCATTTTTTTAAAATAAATAATAAATGTGAACAGAGTTTGGTTTATAATCTGTTTTGATGAACTCTGAAAAAAAAGAATGAATTTAACATGAAAGATGTTTTAGAGAAAAACAGTCGACTGGACAGGTTTTTAAATTCATTCAAATAAAATAAATGAAAAAGTTAAAGACGACCCAGTTTACACATCAGTTGACCTGCTGTCGGGTCCAGAGCCAGAGGCTGAGAAACTGATATTACAGTCTGTGTTATGGTCAGCAGTGGTACAAAGTAACTAACTTATTTTCAGGTACTTTATCTAAGTACTTTCTGCTGCTTTATACTTCTACTGCTGTTCAGAGAAGTACTACGTTACAGATACAGCGAGTACTTTTACTGACAATA
The DNA here is from genome assembly GCF_001640805.2 of Lates calcarifer. Taxonomy (NCBI): domain Eukaryota; kingdom Metazoa; phylum Chordata; class Actinopteri; family Centropomidae; genus Lates; species Lates calcarifer. The sequence goes on along the minus strand of NW_026115692.1, from coordinate 195,825 downwards.
ACACAAAATACTTTAAAATAAATAGTAGTAAATATATAAATAGTAAAAGTACTGCAGTCACAATCTCAGAAAAGCAAAAGGAAAAGGAAAAACACAGAAGTACTAGTAAAAGTATTTGCACTATGTTTGAATTAAGAGCTGATGAAGGTGCAGGTCATACAGGTAGAGTCAGCTACCTGTATGACCTGCACCGTACTGTCAGTTAACCTGTGACTGAGAGAAGTGACAGCCTGTCAGACGAACGCAGTACCTCCAGCCGGAAATACTCACATACATTTGTACTTGAGGTACTTGTATCCACAGTAAAGATAAATAATATCAGATTATAAACAGCACATTAAATACCAGGGATGAAAATTACAAACATATAAAACATATGTGGAATATGTATGTGTATTTTTTTCCAGCAACATGAAAATCTGTTAAAACAACATGACAGGAAAAAATCTGAGTGAATAAAACATCCACTGCTTCACAGATGAAACAATCAATCAATCAATCAGTTAACTGAAAATTAATTCCTCTCTATTCTAATGATTGATTTGTCATCTAAATCATGTTTTCCAGCTCCAGTTTTCTACGACAGTCAAATCAATGTTCTGATTTTTACTGTTGTCTGATGTTTTATTCACTGATCAATTGATTGATTATTAAAGACAATAACAGTCAGATGTATTGATAATTAAAATGAGTGTCACTGTCGTTCTGTGTTGAAATAACCTTACTGACTGTTCATCACTGACACAGACAAAACTAAACTCATTTGAGTAAATGAGTAGACCCAGTTTTTGGGTCGGCTGGTGATCCAGTCTTGACAGTAACGGAGGGTTCACTTTGTGTTTCAAGGTTCAAAGTGATTTGTGTTTACGACCTCAGTTTTATTATTGTTTGAATACCTGACGAGGAGCTAAGCTAACCGCTAATCGCTAACCCAAACCAAACACTAAAATCTGCAGAGAGACACACCTGACTTCACACCTGTTTTCAGCTTCTCAGATCAGAACGTGACCCACAGAGAGACCAAGACCCAAACTAAACACCTGTCTGTCTGTTCACTTGTCTGTGTGCAGGACACCAAGCAGTTTGACCCGTTCCAGGAGTGGACAGACGGTTATGTTCGGTACATCTACAGCGGTGAGAAACATTTATCAGCAACAAATTAACTAAGTTTAACAATTAAATCTGTAAAAATAAAAAAGTCTGGTCAGTTTCAGACCACCCAGGTTAAACTAGCCAACAGCTAACAGCTCAGCTAACAGTTAAACTAACAGCTCACCTAGTTAGTGTTTAAGTGTTTTAAGTGTTTACATTAAAATCAAATGTTGACAACTGAGGTGTTCTTCAGATGGAGTGCAGATTAGTTTTGAAGGTGTCAATAACTATAAAGGCTCATGGTCCATATTTTTCAGACTTAATTGGAAGTCTTAAGTGCTAAAGTTGAAGGCAACTGGACTTCTTTTTGGAAACCTAAAAGACTTAAGACTACCGTGACCTGGCTGACTGAGAACCTACACAGACTTAACCGTTAACTCTGATTTGATGTAACTTCCAAGTTCCAACCTTCGATGTAAATGGAACGCACCAGCTAACAGTTCAGCTCACAGCTCAGCTAACAGCTCAGCTCAGCTCACAGTTCAGCTAACAGTTCAGCTAACAGCTCACAGTTCAGCTAACAGTTTAGCTAACAGCTCACAGCTCAGCTAACAGCTAACAGCTCAGCTAACAACTGGCCTTTGTTTTCCAGCTGAAGATAAAAATGCTCAGCGACATTTATCTGGCTGGGCGATGAGAAACACCAACAACCACAACTGTCAGATCCTGAAGAAGTCGTGTCTGGGGGTGGTGGTCTGCTCTCGAGGTTGTACGTTGCCTGATGGATCCAGACTACAGCTCCGGCCTGCCATCTGCGACAAGGCCCGGCAGAAACAGCAGAGTAAGAGAAACTCCTGAACCAGAGCCTGTTAAACCTCCATCTGATGCTCACCTGACCGGATTCTGTCTGTTTCAGAGAAACTGTGTCCGAGCTGCAACGCTGCTCTGGAGCTGCTGCCGTGTCGCGGTCACAGCGGTTACCCCGTCACCAACTTCTGGAGAGTCGATGGAAAGGCCATCTTCTTTCAGGTCTCCAGCCCAACCTCCACAAACACGCTAAACATGCTAACATCCTAAAAACACTAACTGGGATAAACATGCTAACTGACTTCTTGACAGTCACACATCTAAACTAACTTTGGGTGGTCAGAGCAAGATCTTTGTAGCTAAACAGGTTTAAATCAGATCGTGGAGATATTAACAGATGTAAATCAGATTGGGTCTAAACCAGACCCTGATAGTGTAAACTCCTGAACACTCCTAAACACTTCTAAACTCCATCCTCTGGTTTGTTGTTTCTGTTATTGATCTTGGTTTTGCTGTTAATATATTTATTGTTGTTTGTTGTGGTCCTACAGGCTAAAGGGGTCCATGATCATCCCAGACCAGAGTCCAAGTCTGAGACTGAAGCCAGAAGAAGTTCAGTGAAGAGACGAGTCAGTTCACCTCCGTTCACACCTAAAAGACGACTGATTGAAACCCAGGTTGATAACAACATCAAACAACAGCTGTTTGTTGATGAGGTCATGTGTTGTTTGTTTACTGTTTGTCTTTTATTTGTTTACTTCCTCAGGCTCTGGGCCCAGCCCTCCTCTCTTGCGTCGAACCAGCAGACAGAATCTCTTTCATCGAACCAAATTTCCCGCAGCATTACCCAGCATTCCAGAGCCCAGAGCCTTACTACAACCCCCATAATACACTGGGAGAGGCTCCGCCCACACTGCAGAAACCAGCCAATCCTAGGCTTTACATGGGCCGGCCAAGCTACGAGTTCCAAGGTTACCTGGCCTCGCCTTCATATCCTGTGACCTCTGACCTCTGTGACCCCAGGTAGGCCTCACATTAAATCCAAACTAGATCCTGGACTTTCTGCATAGGTTTAAACCAGATCCTTAACAGGTATAAAACAGAACCTGGCAGTGTAACCAGGTTTAACTAGATCCAAAACAGCTTTAGATTGTGGACAAATCCAGGCAATACGGAAAGCTTAAACCAGTTTTTGATTCTGGAATTGAAAACAAGTCTAAACCACATCCTGGATTTTTGAATATGTTTAAACTGAATTCTGATAATCTGAAAAGTTTAAAGAAAGATCTTGATAGTCTGACCAGGTTTAAACCAGATTCTGCAAGTCTAACCAAAGTGGTCCTGAAAGCATGAACATGATCCAACCAGCCTCTGAAGCCAAATCCACGTCTAAACCAGGTTCTGATAAACCACATATGAACAGACCTGAATCAGATTCTGGTTTGTGTGCAGGGTGACCCCGGTCTTAGGCTCCTCCTCCTCCACAACATCTTCGGCTCCTCTCTCCTCCTCCTCCTCCTCCTCCTTTGACCCCCAGTCGAAACCTCCTCCAGGCTGGAAGGAGCTGTTGAAGAGCTCCGCCCCATACAGCGACAACCACCATTACTACAGCACCGAGTACCCCTGCCGTTACCCCGGCAACACCCCAGGGTCCCCTGCAGCGCTGCAGACCATCATCACCACGACAACCAAGGCGAGTTGGGTTTGTCAAGAGAGTCTAGACCTTAAATCTGGAAACCCGAGCTCTGTGAGCCAATGAGAAGACAGCAGGGTCAAGTGTGTTGCTGCTTTAGGGTCCCTGTAACTAAAGGAGTCAGGCGTGTTTCATCCTTTAGGATCCTCCACATTTTGGTGTATTATGTATTAAATTGTGCCCAGGAGCGAGGAACATTTAAATCCCAAAACTTCAGGTGCTTTGCTTCCTTTAGGAAGGTGTGCTAGTATCATCACACCTCACACCTGCGGACTTTCTTCTCTTCTCATTGGCTAGCAGAGTTCTCCACTCAGTCAGTTCTGATGGTAAATCACTGTAAACTGAAAATGGAAAGACTGACAGGTGTGGAGGGGGCAGACCTTCACCCTACCTGTCACATTAATGCCAGTTCTGATCCCCCTCAGGTGTCCTATCAGCCCTGTCCGAAGCCTCCTGCAGCGCTCCCTCCCTACCAGTCCTGTCCCAAACCTCCATCCGGCCTCCCGTCCTACCAGCCATGTGCTCCCCCTAAACCCCCGGGCCTCCCCGGCTGCTCCTCCCTGCTGGATGACGCCTCCTCCTCCTCATACTCTACTGAGGTGAAGGTAACAGAGGAGTCAGGTGGAGTCATCAAGTCTCTGTCATTTCAGCCAGAACCTCTGCAGACCAAAACAGAGCGGACCGACGGCTATGACTACCGCTACGCCTACCCCAACACGTACCGCTACGACGACTACTAATGCAGCACTACCTCCAGCACCATTACCACAAATATTGTTACCACAACTACTGCAACGAATACAAGTACTGCTACTACTGCTACAAGTACAAGTACCGCTACTACTGCCAAAATAGATGTTGTAGCTTTGCTCCATGAGAAACACTCTGAACATTGATGGAGTCTTTTTCATTCCCAAAGAAAGATTCTTTTCCACCTCGGAGGCTCCAGCTTCCCTCTAGCATCCCCTTCAGGATAAAAATCGAAACCTTTGTGCACAAGATATCACAGACTTAACAGAAAGATCAAAATGAAATCTTAAGTCAAATGATCTGAAACATCAGGGTTTGGCCTGAGGTAGTCTTCGACACATGGCCCAGCTTAGACTTTCAACCACATCGTGTGGTCTTCCTCAGTGAATGGAGCTGCTCAGTGGTCATTTCAGGGTGAGATGTACCACTTCAACTGAGCCACTCAATCTGCTGATGAAGGCCATCAGATGCAGTTGAAAGCTTCAACAGCACAGAATAAATGGACTTGAATGGAACTGAACCTTCAAGTTCAGGATTCTGTGATTTTGAGATAAAGTTAAACTATAATTGACCTCAAACACGACCAGGTCTTTGTTAAAAAAAACAGGTTTATATCCTCTGTATCGGATCAGATGTGTTAGAAATAATTAACATTGGATCATCTTTAATGTCACTGCATTCACAAATTAAATGAACCTGTGGGATTTATCGAATGTTTTTGTTGTTTGGGTTATTTATTGAACCAGTCAGTTACATCTGCAGTATGAACTGGACTGAACTGAAATGAACTGAACTGAAGTGGACTGAACCGGACTGGACTCAAGAAACAAACTGAATAAAACAGTGAATTTGACTGAAGAGACGACAAACTGTAACATGTTAACAGAGAATCTAGAACCACAGAGACGGGTTTAACAAAAAGATGCAGGAAAAACTAAACAGTGTCACCTTCATCCTCGAGGAATTAAAATAAACTGGTGTAACAACCCTTTAACACTGTGCTTGGAGTCTTTGTGGGCTACGTTTAACGTTACTGTAAAGCTTTAAATAAAATGTTAGTACTTTGAACCAGAAACATCTTTATTTTTACATTTTAATGTTCAGATAAATTCAGGCTTGGGGTCTGAATGATGTCGATGTGAAATCACACAGGTAGCATCCACAGGTGGACTGGGGGCCCCTCTGGGGTTCGGAGCCTCAGAGTGAGAACCCTTTAGCAGAGGATCAAAGAGCCGGTGTTTGGATGTCGGCTGGTTTCAGTCTGTATGAGTAATAAATGTTGTTTTGACAAGAACGCGTCGGGACAGGAATCACTCTGCTGTCCTCACTGTGAACCTTTAAAACCCTCAAACACCCCCCACCCAGCCCCACCCTCCTCCTCTCTTTCACTACCTTCCATTAAAATCACTCATTCCTCTGCTCTTTTCCTCATCTCACTCACTACCATCCCATGAGTTTACATTAGCATCCATCAGTAGATAATTATGTTCATGGGCAGAACCACCCAGTCTGATCCAACGCAACGCAACGCAAATTAATTCACTAAACGTGCTGCTTTTCATTCTCTGATTCTACCTGAACAAATAAAACATATTTTTCATCACATCTCACTCTGGTTTGTTTCAGACAGGTGAGAGCATCAGGTTAGAACCAAACTGGAAGTTTCAGGTCGGAGTTTGTCTGCAGGTGAGATCATCAGGTGAGTGGAAAATACCAGATGAGAGCACCTATGAATGACTGTCACAGGATGGTTTTAACAGGTGGGTTTTCAGGTACAGGTGACATGGCAGATGACATCTGCCCAGCTGTAAGTGACATTTAATCCACAGGTGAGTATCCTGCTGCACAGGTGAGAGTATCAGAGTGTAACTGAGAATAAGAGGCCATTGACCAGGTAAAGATGGAGCAACAGGTAAGTGTCCAACAACAGGTGAGTGTGTCCAGGTGTGCAGCCTCAAATGGAATTCCAGGTCAGTGTCCACCTGCAGGTCTGCAGGTGTCAGGTGGTAGTATCAGGTAAATATGAAATACCAGGTGAGAGTACCTGGTCAGTATATGTCATGCACTGCAGGTGAGTATCAAGCTGCAGGTGAATGACTCAGATAAGAGTCCAGGTGTAGATGAGAGCACTAGGTGAATGTCCAGGACCAGGTGGGTCCACCTGTGGGTGACAGCACCGGGTGAAATTTCAGGTGAGTGTTCAGGTGAGTGTCCTGCTTCAGGTAAGAACTGACTCATATAAAAATATAAAGGTCAACATGAGGTTAATTCAGCCAATGAAGTGAGGTTTTGTGACTTGTTTCCAGGTAAATTAGAGTTCAATGAGTGTCAGTGAGATAAATACCTTCAGGTGAAAATGCTCTCCTCCTCTGGCTGATGGTTTTGTGGATCAGACTTGAAGGTAAAAGATGTTTTGAAGCTGCAGCAGCTCTTAGCTTGTCAGCCAACGCCTCACCTGTCTCTCACCTGTAAACCAGGTGAGCCAAGTGCAGATAATCCTGAGCTGTGTAATTCTATCCTTTCACCAACAATCACCTCATCCTGTCTTCTTATCGTCTTATCTCCCTCTTCTTCTTCTCTGCTGATCTCCATCGCTGCTTTTTCACACGCAAATCATTTCATCCCTCAGCCTCTTCTTCTTCTTCTCCGCTAAATAAATCATCCCATCTGCTGACATGAGATACCTTTCCAAACAACGACACATCTGCCCCCCACCCCTCCATTTGCCCCCCACCCCTCCATCCATCCGTCCCTTCTGCTCTGATGTGGCTCCACACTAATGGATGTTTTCAATTTGATGCTACATGGTTGTGATTTCCAACAGAGACACAGACGGACGGAGAGACAGACAGGATGAAGACAGAGTTAAAGACATTTACAAGAATAAAACTTTATTGTGTCGTATAAAGGTTCAGTACTGGATTACAACTGATCATCACCATCATACAACAATGGTATCATTCTCACTGAAGTGCAGGATGTTTGGTGTAGGATTAAACTCAAACAGGTAAACTACAGTGAAAATACAACCTGGCTCCTCATGGTGAGGAGGTGCTGACTGACTTCAAGAAGATGAACAGGGCACCGGGACATCAGCTGAAACAGCTACAGCAGGAGGTTTAGGAGAAACCACACAACCAATACACAGTCCACTGTTTACACAACCTCACACTGACAAACACACAAGTCACAGCTTCATCAGTAGAAACAGACTCATCAGACACAGAGGAAGACTGCACAGATCTGACTGTTAAACATGGAGGAGGGAGTGAGCTGATAAGAGGCTGCATGAGAAGGAGAAGATTCATAGAGCCAACTATGAAGACAGGGTTCTATGAAAAGATGATTCACAGTCTCAAGACGTTTGGCAAGAGAGGAATTCAACAACACAACAACGATCCCAGACACACTGAGACAAAAAACTGACCTGGTCAGGTGTGTCACCTGACATGGATCCAATAAAAAAAACCACAGGAGCACTTTAAGGCAGAGAAAGAGAACATCTGCACAGGTTAGAGTTAGACTGAAATTATTCACAAAAACAAAATATGAATATACAAAAGACTCTGACCAAAGAACAGTGCCTTCAGTTAGAGCTTGTTCTTTAATATGGACTTAGTTGTTATAGCTGTATTATTCTCATTCTTCTTCTTTGGCTAAGAACAAATAAAACTGTATTATAATTGACAGGCTGAATAATTACTGAACCTGTCAGTGATACAGAGCAGGACTGGACTCTATAAGTTTATAAGTCTTAGCCTCGCTATTTTAAAGCACTGAATACAACTTGGTTTGCTGCTACGTGTAGGTGTAGCCAATGTTTTCAGTCTTTGCACTGCTGCTACTGTGTTATTTTCTTATCCTCAGAAACACTAAGAGGTATTCACACAGGCACAGAGCATCAGTCTGTCATAATGTTAAAGCACACAGTTTATTCATATTACTGTAGTTAGTTTATGCCGGTTGTCATATGAATGATTAAGGAGATATTTCTGCTTTAATGTAACTGGAGCTGAATTTAGTGACTATTCTCCTGGAAACTGGAGACAAGTGTAGTTTTAGTAATGATATTTAATATGTTGTTATTCTTACAATGAGAGATTTGACAATGAACAGTCAGATTTTTATGGTTTAATATTTCAGATCAGAAGCTTGAATGTGAGTTCTGACCTTTCCCGCCGTAGGTCCGGTTTTTGGCTCCACCTGGATTTTGAGTCTGGATACTGTTGGACGTCTGATGGTGAGCTTCAGGAGATTTGAGACCTTGAGGATCTTGTCCACACACACTGTGTAGTAGGACTAATATTTACCCTCACCTCAGCAGCATGAACACAACTATCATCTAGATCTGAATCAGTGGGACACATGGACTGAGTTCACACTACTGACTTAAGTGACGAAAATTTGATCTGATTTTGTTCTGAGTCTATTGATCATCTGTGACCATCAATAATAATTTAGCTGTTTTGTTTTTCAATTACCTGGGTACACATAAACTTGATTTTATTTTGTTCTCAGTAAACAGAGGGGTTTGGTGTCTCTAAAAGTGGATATTGTGTCATTGTTGATTCCGGTGTATTGTTTGGTTCATCTAGGCTCCATAGTCGACCCTTGTTGCTTCTGACTTTCTGGCAACATTAAGTAACACATTTTCATTTCATCCATCATGTACCTTCCTCTTTTAGTAAAAAGGGTTAGAAAACATCAGTGCATCAAAAGTCATCGTTCTCCTCCTCAGAGTCCTGACTGAATCAGACCTGAACCACGTGATCTCTGACGTCCATCAGAATAAAGCTCAGAGGAAACAGAGACCGCTTCTGTTTTTAACTCTCCTTCCTTCTCACAGTGAAACAGAGAGAATTATCTGAACATCCACTGATGCACTGACACCAGGAGCTGATCACAGAGCTGCTGTTAGCAGAGACTTTTTCACTGAATGTGAACTGATACAGAATAAAAACAAGTCATGAAGCTCGTAGCTAACTCAATAAACCCATAGAAACAACCCCAAAGCATTTTGGGAACTGTAGTTCTAAAACTGGGATCAGGATTTTTTACTAAACAGAAGTTAGACAGAGTCAGACTTTTAAAAACCCTGTACCAGGTCAACACTACAAATTCACCAAAGTTCAACTCAACGTATCCGTGCATCAGGATCAACTGATCAAATGAAACGACTTCACTGTGAAATTTTACAGTTTTCAACTCTCCTGTAACTGAACCTTCAGTCTGCTGACACAAAGAGGGATGATGGAGGGTGGAGGGTGGAGGGGGCCCCTATAAACAAAGAGCTGCTGTAGAAAGAAATGAAAATCATATCAGCTTCAAAGCCAAAAAAGCAAAACTTTGGAAACAAAGATGAAAGAAAAGATAAAAAACTATCAAACCGCACTAATATACAGCACGTAATGTAAGAGTTTACCTGTACAGGAGTGTGTCGGAGTGTTGTGTTGTGTGTGTTTTGTGTATTTGTGTGTGACCTGTGGTGTGTTCATACCTGGTGTTTTTGGTTCCGTGAGAAGTCTTATCAGAGCAGGACGACTCATAGAAATGTACTGTCTTCTTAAAGAGGCATGACAGTGCCGGTCTGATCTCTATCAGTTCAGCTCAGAGCATCGCAGCCTGATAGCATCTCTCAGCCGGATGATGTTTGCAGGAAAAGTTGAGCAGCTCCCTGGAAAATCAGGATATTTTTGTGACTCAGATGTTGATAAGAAGTTTAGAAGCTGGAGAATCTCCGAAGGATCATTGAGAGTTTCTTTAAAGTCGTGATGTTCTTGTTCAAACAGGACGTTCAACCACAGTTGGTTTTATTTTGGTGGGGTGTTTCTGTTTCCTGCTGCTCTCAGTTCTGGCCGAGTGTCCCAAAAGATTTATGTCCAGATGTTTATTATTTAACCTTTTTTACTATGTACATCAAGAAAAACAACATTTACTACAGATTTATAGTACTCTAAAAAATCTATCACAACTGCATTGTAGGATAATTGCAGGATAGTTGCAGAGTAGTTGCAGGATAGTTGCAGAGTAGTTGCAGAGTAGTTGCAGATAGTTGCAGGATAGTTGCAGAGTAGTTGCAGAGTAGTTGCAGGATAGTTGCAGAGTAGTTGCAGAGTAGTTGCAGGATAGTTGCAGAGTAGTTGCAGGATAGTTGCAGAGTAGTTGCAGAGTAGTTGCAGGATAGTTGCAGAGTAGTTGCAGGATAGTTGCAGAGTAGTTGCAGAGTAGTTCCAGGATAGTTGCAGGATAGTTGCAGAGTAGTTGCAGAGTAATTGCAGAGTAATTGCAGAGTAGTTGCAGGATAGTTGCAGGATAGTTGTAGAGTAGTTGCAGAGTAGTTGCAGGATAGTTGCAGGATAGTTGTAGAGTAGTTGCAGAGTAATTGCAGAGTAATTGCAGAGTAGTTGCAGAGTAGTTGCAGGATAGTTGCAGAGTAGTTGCAGGATAGTTGCAGGATAGTTGCAGAGTAGTTTCAGGATAGTTGCAGAGTAGTTGCAGGATAGTTGCAGGATAGTTGCAGATCAGTTGCAGGATAGTTGCAGACTAGTTTTCAGATAGAGGATTCTGTTGACAATCTAATGTCCTCTGCTGATGTCATGGATCAAACTGAACTAATCACCTGTCATTTCATAACCACCTCATTATGTCAGATTTGTTGCTGAGGTGTCACAGCCCCGCTACATGCTGGGATACATCACCTGACCTATAGCTGTTTATTTGGATTCAAACCAGTCGTACCTGTTGCCTTTTAATCTGTGTTCATTCTCTATCTGCTCTCTCCATCCGTCTGTCCTCAGCGTCCTTCTTCTTTATCTCCTCATCATCTTCATCATCTCTTCATCATCTTCATCGTCTCGCTGTCAGGACTCGCAGAAACATCACGTAGGCATTAAGACTGTCATGGCTGCCTGCCAGCAGCAACAGCAGCAACATGCTGGTAGCTTTGATGTTGCTTCAAAACAAACCGCTGCTGTGGAACAAACGGACTAGATGTGCTGCATCGCTACAGAGGCTAACATAAACTAGACAGAGACCAGAGACCACGACAACAGAGGCAACAGGAGACACAATCAGGGACAACAGCAACAGCACAAATACAGCAACGAAAAGCAATGGTAGCATTAAAAGAAACGGCAGCTACAGAGACAACAGTGTAGAGCAGCGGCAGAAAGACAGCAACAGAAGCATCAAAAGCAGCAACAGGAACAACAGCTCAGGTAACTCAGGTAATTCAGACTAAACTCAGGTAACTCAGGTAACTAAGACTAAACTCAGGTAACTCAGGTAACTCAGGTGGACTCTGCACTCATTTCATTTCAGCACCAACAGACCTGAAATAAAAACACTTCTTATTGAAGTTATGCATTTATTATATATATTCAGGACCAGGGCCAGCACCAGGAGTAGGACCAGGACCAGCACCAGGACCAGGATCAGGTACAGTGTGAGGTCTGTGAGTGTTTTCCTGAGTGCTGGAGGCTGCAGCTGTTTCTTCTTCTACTGTTTTGACAGAACAGGAAGTGTTTCTGGTTGAGTGAAGAAGAATGAAGTCGGTTTACGTTGAAGTTTATCTTTAAAGAGACAAGAACCAGACTGACAGAACGAGTCTGGACCTGAGAGTGAGAGACACCCACTACACATGGAGAGAGAGAGAGAGAGAGCAGCGATCAGATAATCTGGAAATCACACAGATGAACCAGAACCATTCCTCAGTTAGTCACACACAGCTGGGGTCATTAAAAGGTTCAAATAAACTAGAAAACTTCAAACTGATTTCATTAGATTCATCAAAGTAAAAATTCAGTAAAATCATTAAAACCTGGTCTCATTGTCTCTGGATCTGGATCTGGTCTGGGTCCCTTTTAGATGGATATTTAATGATAACACTCTGATCCCTTATGGATCAGGTCCTCTGGTTTAAGACCAGGTAGTTGTCTGGTCCAGGTCCAGGGTGTAGATGGATGTAGACCTGGACTGATGTAGACCTGGACTGAGGTAGACCTGATCTGTTCTCCAGCAGCAGCAGAAGAAACAGGTTTCATTTAGTTTCAGTAACAAACAGATTAAAAGATTTAATCCAGATTCAGTAAACAGAGACTGAAACATTTCAGAGATTAGACTGAGGAGGACATGAGGGATCACACACACACTAACACACACACACACACACACACACACACACACACACACACACACACACACATCAAGCTGCAGCTAAATCTCCACAGAGGTAAAGTGAACAGCATCGTGGAGGTTGTGTTCAGTGTCACTGATGAAATCTGTTTTTGTGGGTCATCTGTTCTGATGCAGTTATTTCTACAGATTCTGTCAGCCTGCTCTGTTTTCACTGTGCTGTAATACACCTGGTGTGTGTGCTGTAATACACCTGGTGTGTGTTGGTCTTAACTCTTAGCAACAGAGATGAGAAGAAGATTCACTAAATGTTGAACTGCTCCTTTAAATAACGAGTGGTTTGATTGGACGATGAATGGACATAGCTGAACCTGAACCACAGAGGCGTCAGCTCGTAGGAATCATGTGTAGGAGGAAATGATGAAGAGCTCGTTGTGTAGTCGAGGTGTGATGATGTGTCAGCAGCAAACATAAACTGTTCACCCTATAATCACACCTGAGATCTCTGACTCACCTGTTCATCATGAAGCAACTGATCTGACCCCAGATCTGTTGCACACACTCACTGATGACCTGTCTGTCTGCTCACCTGTCTGTCTGTACAGCCAGGTGAGGTGAAGTGTAGCAGCTGTTTCTCACCTCCAGTTCAACTAATGATTTTTCTGTCTGTCTGCCTTTTGACCTGTCTGTTCACCTGTCTGTCTGCTCACCTGTCTGTCTACCTGATCTCTGTGAGTGTTAAAATAATCAAATCAGAGCGGGATGTACGTGTTGTGTTATAGTCCAGGTGTCAGGTAACTGAGCAGGTTCAGGTGTGTTACCTGCAGACGGTGGAGTGTGAAGCCGTCACATGATGGATGCTGTTTCTTTGTCCTCGTCACTGATCCACAGCAGGAATGTCAGCTACGCTAGTTACGCTAACACCATGGCTCCACTGTGGTATGCTGCTAGCTCACTGCTACACACACACACACACACACTTGTGATCACATGACTGTCCGCAGCCACCTGATCCTCATCAGTTCATTATCTGTTCAGTATCTACAGTTTAAGTTTACACTTCTTACACTTTAATCCAGGTGGTCTCAGGTTTACAGACACTCAGCTGATGTTCAAACAGTTTCCTGAAAATGGCTTCACAGCTTTAGAAGCTTCTGATTGGCTGATTGACTCTGAGATCCCTGAGTCTGGTTCCTCTTTTTCCAAATGTATGAAGGTTCATCTTTAAACAGTCTGCAGGTATAAACACCGTGGGACCATGAAGGTGTGTTGTTCTGCATCTTGTTTTTATTTCATTGTAATAATTTTAGTAAAAGTTGATTCTACAAAAGAAAAAAAATAAAGATGTCAGAAATGTTTCCATTGATCAGCAGGTAATTCTCCCATGTTCAGACCGTACCTGTGTTTGTGTGGTTCAGATACTTTAATATTCTAATCACTGTTCTGATAAAACCATCAGAGAAAACTGATCTCTGAAATTAAAGTTAAATGTTGTAAACAGATTATTTTAATCTGATGTGAAGCAGTTTGCTGAGTCTGAACATAATTACCTGCTCAGGTTATCTGGTGATGTCATCAGGTTTCTCTCAGGACGTTTGAAGACGATAATCAGTGCTCTGATCAGCTGACTGTTAGTAAACAACATGTTGGATGGATGGGGGTGAGATGGCAACATGGGGGCAACAACAACCCTGTTGGAACCACAGAAGAAGAAGACATGAGACACCATTACAAACAGAGAAGAAGAATGGAGGTGGAGTATGATGCAGTGGTAAAGGTTTCACTGAAGAAACACCAGGGACCTCCAGAGGTCTGGGAGAGTCCAGGTCCTGATGGGTCCTGGTGGGACAGCTCTCAGGTCAGAGTCTGCCGTCACAGCGACGGGAACATTTCAGGCTCCAGACTCACAGCACAGATCAGAGGTCTGAGGGCCGGTGATGATGAGAGGAGCCTGGAGGTTAAAGGTCTGGTTTGGTTAGAGGACACGAGTTAACGATGACGTCACAACCGACCAACCAATCAACCAACCAATCAACCAATCAACCAATCAACCAACCAATCAACCAACCAACCAATCAACCAATCAACCAATCAACCAATCAACTAATCAACTAACTACTAACTAACTAACTTACACTGGCTTGAACCTCTGACTTCAAAAAGTTATTAAAATGCCCATCTCTACCCTAAATAGACCTGTCTCTCTGACCTGTCTCTCTCTCTCTCTCTGACCTGTCTCTCTCTCCCTCTGACCTGTCTCTCTCTCTCTGTCTGTTGCGAGTTGTGTTGAGTTAATGAGCCAATGAAAACACACAACAAGCAGAGAGTGTTTGATCCAAACAGGACAGGTCACACACACACACACACACACACACACACACACACACACACACAGGTAACCTGAGAGCCTCTCACACACCTGGACACTCACCTGTACCTGTCCTGTTAGCTGTAAACACACAGTCACTTTCTCCTCTGGTCTGAACACACGACATTAGTCGGTTAAAGTCTGTTGGTTATAAACCATCCTCATCCTCATCATCGTCATCATCATTATGAACTGAACCTGACTGATTTATCTCTCACCATCGGATCAGAAAAACATTCCCATGGTGCACTGCAGTTTTCACCACCTGTTCAGGTGGGAATCTCTCGTCCTGTTTCTGATGATTGGAGGATGAACTGAACCTAAGTTACAAACAAACAGGCTCTTTTGATCCGTCCATTTCTAATGAAGGGAGTGTTAGAAGGGGGAGAGGAAATGGACAGGTGTGTATTCAGGTAGGATCATGAGGAAGTGGGTAACAGGTGAGCAGGAGCAGATGCTCAGAGATATGAATTTGATTTGATTTTAATCTGTGGGTGAAATGACATGAAACATTACAGTAATGTTCAGAGTTAATTTCTGACCATGAGGCTGCAGTCAGACAGACGTCAGGACCACGACCAGGACCAATGTAAATGTTCATGAGTCAAATCTGAGAGAAAAGGCCAAAGAGGAGGAGAGAGGGAGATGAAAAGGTGGAGAGGAGGTGAGCAGGTGGGGGTTAACCACGGAGACAAAACAAGAGAGCATCAGGAGGACGGAGAGAGGAGTGGAGGAGCTGAGAGGGAAGATGAAAGCAAAGCAGAGAGGAGGAGGAAACAAGAGCAGCTCAAGTGCTCAAAGATAAAACTAAAGAGAAGAGAGTGATGTGAAACGTGCAGATCCACAGTCAGTCAGTCGCACAGCAGCTCACAGTGCTGTTCACAAACAAGACTTCATTTACTCCAACTACTCAGAGTCTTAGCTACAGAGATACAGTGGGGACAAACTGGGATTCTTATTGCCCCACCCCACCCCACCCCCAGGGTGAGATGAAAGGCGTAGAGTGATGGAGGTGAGAGTGATGGAGGTGAAGAGCAGTGGACACCAGCTGCTTTCTCTGATTTAACGTCACTAAAATCACTCAGCTACTGAAACATACGCTGATCCTTCTTCATCTTCTCCCTCCTCTGTCCATTTACAAACCTCTGCTCCTCCTCCTCCTCCTCCTCTAAAGGCAGAAAGTCAGATTTCCATGTCTGATGCGGTAACACAGAGAAAACCAGATGTAGTGAAACATGTTTGTTCCATGTTTTAATGAATCCTGATGATAGAAGTTCACATACAGAGTGTCTGCAGATGATTTTCCACCGCTGCTGTGAACGTAAATAATGTTTGGATATAAGGTAGAGAGCTAGAAATGGAGTGGTCATAGAGAAAAAATAATCCCAGTTTTCATTCTCCTGATTCATGACTAATGAAGGGTGTTTAATGAATGTAGTAACTAATGCTGCAGATAATCAGTTTAACACTGATATTGGTTCATGTCACAGGTTTGAATCCAGCTCATCTCTGTGGTTGTTGATGCAGCAGCACCACCTGCTGTTCAAAGCAGCAAACTGCTCACAGCTGAGTAAAGATCAGTGACTGTCTGAAACCTTCAAACAAACCTGAAAAACAAATCAGTGTTTTTTCATTTCTCGTTTTGTTTCAGATCCAGCAGCAACAAACCATTTCTTTTTCTTCTTTATTGACCCCAGAGTTTAAACTGAAAGCCTGTGTCAAACAGATCAGTCTGGGGACATCTGCTGTTCAGGTGGTGGAATGTAAACTGAGAATGTGGCTGAAGGTGGAGACAGAGACAGAACAGGTAAAATAACAGAACACATGACTGAGAGGCTTTGACTTTTACTGGACTGATTCATTTTTAATCAAACACACATCAACAACAATCTGATCACATGTCAAAATACAGTGATATCAGTCAGTAACACACCAGCTCAGCATTTCATCATCTACAACAGGTTCACAAAGAGAAGGAAACCACACAAACACTTTACAACTCTTCAGCTGTGACAAAGAAACAAACTTCTGTTGGATTCATTCAGGCTGAGACAGAGGAACAGAAAGAGAAGAAAACTTTACAGCAGCCAAACGACAACTATACAGAGCAACGACAACTTTACAGAGCAACGACAGGTTGTATTTTCATCTGGATAAACATCCAATGTTCTTATGAACTGATCCAACAGTGATTCGGCCTCTGTCCACTTCTGTTGCTCACTTTCAGGATGTAAACAGGAAGTGATGTCAACACACCCCCACCCACAAACCGTCTGATAGGAAGTGCAGAAACAGGTCAGATCTACTGCAGCTGACACAGCTCAGCAGATCCTGAACAAACCCAGAGTCCAGCATGTAAGGACTGAGAGAACGTGGTCTGGACTCTGCGGAGGAGGGTCATGGTTTCAGAGACGCTGTAGAAGGACAGAATACCTGCCCTGTGATCCAGGTACAGTCCTACTCTGGAGGACCGAGGGCCTGACAGGGAGGTTCTGATACTGTTGTGTCTGAACTCATTACTGGGACACCACAATGCCCAGGACTTGTCACTAAATCCAAACACACTCTCACTTCCTGTTCTGCTGATGCTCTTGTATGTGACTGCTACTGAAACAGTCCCAGTCCACTTCACCTCCCAGTAACACCGTCCAGTCAGAGTCTGTCTGCTCAGGACCTGAAGACCATCAGTGAATCTGTCTGGGTGACGAGGATACGACCGTTTTTTATCCATGCGGGTCACCTTCCTGTTCCCCTCAGATAATAACAGCCACTTGTTCACAGTGTTTGGATCCAGTGTGATCTGACATGAGAACTGTAGGAACTCAGCTCTGGTCTTTGGCTCTGCTGGTGGCAGTAAAACATCCACTTCAGTCACTGTCTGAGAGACTTTGGTCCATTCCTGATTGAGGATGTCCTGTAGTTTATCTCTGAGCTCTGACACAGCTGCTGTCACTTCCTCAAAGTACCTCAGAGGACGGGCATCGATGGCAGGTGAGTCTGTAGATCCACAGAGTCCTGACAGTGAGGGGTAGCTCTGTAGGAACTGGCTGTGGTCCTCTGTGAGTGAGAGCCGCTCCAGCTCGGTGTCTCTCCTCCTCAGCTCTGTGATCTCCTGCTCCAGCTTCTCCTGAAGCTCTCTGGCCCGACTCACTTCAGTTTCCTGCTGGGATCTGATCTGCTGCTTCACATCACAGCTTCTTTTCTGGATGAGTTGGAGCAGCTGGTTGAAGGTGGTTTCACTGTCCCTCATTGCTTCATCAGCTGAGCGACTGATGGCCTCCACCTCCTGCTGAAGCACCTTCACGTCTTTCTCTCTGTCCTGGATCTTCTGCTGGATCTTCTGTCGACTCTGTCCAAGCTCTCTCTGTCGTTGAGTCCTCTCTGCTTCAGCTGAGACTGTGTTGTGGCCTTTATGTGCATCCAAAGAGCAGAGGTAACAGATACACTGCTGATCAGTGCGACAGAAGATCTCCATCACTTTATTGTGACGAGAGCAGATGTTCTCCTGGAGCTTCGCCGAGGCTTCAACCAGCTTGTGTTTTTGAAAATTCAGGGAGTCATAGTGAGGCTGGAGGTGGAGCTCACAGTAAGAGGCCATGCACTGCAGACAGGACTTGGTGGCTTTCAGCTTCCTCCCAGTACAGAAATCACAGGCCACATCTCCAGGTCCTGCAGAGCAGTGATGATGAGGAGAATCTTTAAGTCCAGTTGCCTCCAGCTCCTCCACTAAATCTGCTAACATGGTGTTTTTCACCAGGACAGGCCTCGGTACGAAGCTCTTTCTGCACTGAGGACAGCTGTGGATTCTCCTGTGATCCTCTTCATCCCAGTGTTTTTTAATACAGTCCATGCAGTAGCTGTGTCCACACGGAATAGTCACCGGATCCCTCAGTAGATCCTGACAGATTGAACAGCTAAACCTCTCTCGGTCCAGCTGAACTCCTCGCAGAGACATTTTCTCTCCTCAGAGGCTGTGAACGTCTGAGAGTTCAGGGTCACCTCCTGATCTTCAGCTACTCACAGTGAAGGACAACACTGAAGCTTCAGACCTTGACCTGAGACCTGAATCTGTTCAATGAGACAAAGAACAGGAGATAAAGACGCTGACAGTCAGTGTTTGCCACTGGTTAATAATGTCCAAACAAAATTTTGATTTTGTTTGTTATAAAAACATCTTGTTTGCAACAAAGCATTTCAGGCTATAAAAGTAAATCACAAAGACAAATATCTACCCTTAAAATAAAACCTCTGAATGTAGACTACAGCCAGTGAACAGAACAGAACTGTAGCTTTTCTCAAATAATGAATTAGTAATTTAAGATCTTTCAGTCTTTATATATCTGCAGTGAATATCAGCACTTGCCCCTAAAACGTTTTAAGGAAATTAAAATAATCCTTCTTGTGAAAATATATAGTCAAAATACCTTTAAAATGTTGGTATTTAGTCAGATCTGTGGTATTCAGTTTATCATACACAACCAAGTATCATCAAGATGTGATACAACTACATCAATGCTATCAATGCAAGAAAGTCAAACTAGTGGGAATATGAATTTTTGAAACGTAAAGATTCGTTGTTCAGGTAAAAACTGTTAAACATGTTGGAAATTATCTGTATTGGAACCTAAAGTTCTGAGAGTTCTGGATGAGTTGGTGTAAAAAGATCCAGTAACGTAAGTGTTAGGAAGCACACAGGATTATCTGTGAATGAGATGAATAAGAAGCAGCACTTACCGTACAGCTGCAGCCTCAAACTAACCTGAGCCCTGTGTCCTGTGAGCCTGATGAGCTGATGGAGTTTTCAGTTTAACTTCATTCCAAGAAGGCGAGCGTCTTCAGAGAGTTTAACCCTTTCTAATGATCTGAAGTGAATATAAATATGATTCAGAGAAATGGAAAAAAAATATTGAACGAAAAGTTTTAATTCTCTCAGCCTTTGGTTAACAAACATGCTGTTAAGGTTTCATTCAGAAAAGATAAACACACACACATGTTCAGTTCAGATCGTTAGAAAGGGTTAAACACTCAGGCTGAAGACGCTTGTCTTCCTGGAATGAAGTTAATCCTGAAAACTCCATCAGCTGCTCTTAAACACAGTCTCATCTCTGTTCACGTATTTCACATATTTCCTGTCATCCGTCACAGATCTGCCTGGAAAACAAACTGCCTCTAACCATGGGACATGAGGGAGAGGGGGTGTACGAAAGTCTACCACCTCCCCATCCCTGTAACCATCAGTGTCTGACGTCCAACTGATGCACAGCTCCTAACTGTGGTCACAGATTTCATGGACAGTTGTAATGTCTGAACACAAAGACTGGTGTTAGGTCACTGTCAGAAGAGAAATAGATGGACAAGATGTTGTTGTTGAGTGTGTGTTCAGCTGTAATTCACTGACTGTAAGTGAAATGTAAAATGAATAAAGAGACACGTCTCCTGCCGTTCAACATCACAGTGAGTGATGAACTGGGGATGAAGCAGGGGTCAAAGTAAAGGCTGAGTGGTTAGTTACTTACAGTGAAAACTAGAATGTGGAGGTGTATTACAGTTAAAAGCACCAGGCGGTACAGAGACAACCACAGTGAAATCACTGTCCTAATGACAGTAATCAGCCGGGAGGTTTGGTGTATGTTGGTTAATCTTCTTCAAGCCTTAAGATGTTTGTCAGAGTTCAGCTGGAAATCAGGAACGACTGCTCGGTTTCTGGAAACCATCTTTGATGTAGAAGCCGAGGAAACTACGAGTCAACCAGATATTAAAGTCATGAAGACAACTTTGTGAAGCTGGCAGACTGTGTTTCACCAAGAGGGAGAATGAATCAGTAACAATTTATTAATAACTTCTTCTTAAATGTGTCAGACTTTTGGTTCCAGTTTCTCTTTTTTATGATTAAGAGTCATCGGCTCTGAAATATGTGTTGATCTTGATTTGAGCGGTCTGTGACTGGCACAGACTGCAGACTGAGGTACAGTTCTGTGTTCTGGCCTGTGGGGGGCAGCATCGAGCCGCCGGGACCGGAAGAGAACCTAGAAGAAGAAGAACTGTTTCCGGTGCGGCCCGTGGCTCCGGCGGTGTTTCAGCGTCGGATCTGAAACCAGGTTTTTGTCTTAAATCTTCGTCTGGACTTTAAATCCTCCTCGCCGTCACCGCGCGAGCCTCTCTGCTCTCAGGTAAACCGGATGTCTTTACTTCACCTGTCGGCGCGATTCTGTTCTGACAGGGAGGGAGCAGGCGTTAGTTAGCATACTGCTAATGTTAGCATGTGAAGCACAGCGGGTAGAAGAAGTTTGAAGTTTCTGTTTCACACAACGATGAAAACAACAACAGTTAACGAACCGGAAGTTTGTTTTATTGATGTAAAATAAACGACAGGGCAACATCATCAATAATCAATAATCAGTCAGTAATCATGGAAGAGTCTGAGCAGGTTTCACGCGGAGGAAAATGAGGAGTATGACTGTTTGTGTCTGATGGTCAATGATCAGGGGTCATTATTAATTATTGAATATTGATCAGAGGCTCAGTGTCAGACCTGAGTCCAGCTCGGTCCCTGTGGGTCAGACCTGGGTTCAGGTTCAGGAGGAGGTCTGGGCTGGTGTTTCTGCTCTGAGCTCAGTCCACAACAGCTCTGCTGGGTTCAGGTCTGGACTCGGGTTCAGGTAGCAGATGTACTCTGATGTTCACACTGTTCCACTGAGATACTGATGGTGATCTATCCAGACCCGGATCATGACGGTTCTCTCCAACAGACGTAGACCTGTTCTTCACCCTCAGCTTCCTCAGTCATAGTTTCTCTGCTGAGTCCAGCTGCTCCTGTTAGCTCCTGTTAGCTCCTGCTAACTCCTGTTAGCTCCTGTTAACTCCTGTCAGCTCTTATTAGCTCCTGTTAACTTCTGTTAGCTCCTCCGAAGCAGAATGGTGACCTGTCCTCTGCTGCTGTCTTCAGGTGTTAAAGATGTCCACCGGCCTCCTGGAGCCTCCTGGAGGAGGAGAGCCGCTCTGTGTCTTCCTGCTGAGAGCTGGAGGGGAAGAGGAGGAGGAGGAGGCGAGGAGGAGAGAGGTGGGCTGCCAGTGGGAGAGTCCAGAGGAGGAGAGGAGGGAGGTGGGCTGTCAGAGTGACTCAGCAGAGAGGAGAGACGCTGCCGTCCAGGTGGATCTGCTGACTCAGCAGCTCAGCTGGAGACACTCAGGTGAGTCGGCGCCAGGTAAAACAGGGAGTCACCTTGAATCAGAGAGCAGCTGCTGAAGCTTCTGTTGTTAAATTCATCAACTGATCACTGGACAATTCATCAGTTTGTTTCTGAAACACCAACATGTTTTCATGCTCCTCGTTCAGGACTGCAGCATTCTGGGAATTTTGAAGGTTGGAAACTTTCCATGGGAATTAACAGGAATAAATGAGTTGAATCACAGATAAATCACACATAAAAACCTGTAGCAGACTGAATGTAAACTGAGCTGAATTTCTCTCCTGCTCTGCTCATTCACACATCATTCATAAAAGGTCTGATTGAGCAGTGGAGGAGGAGAGCTCACCTCTTGATCTGTGTCTGTTCACTGATCCTGAACCAGTCCGTAAACATGTCTCCAGTCGTTCAGCTGACTGTGTTCTGCTCGTCTGCTTCAGGTTTAGATTGATGTTTGGATCTGATACAGTTTGTATTCATTACCACTAATTTACTGTTCATTCTCACAGAAAGTTTGCAACAATATTTCCACAATTCCCCACCTTTACTTCCCATTGAGATTTACTGGAAATGTTCCCTTTGGACCTCATTAAAATTCTCTGCCTCTGAGTGATGTACATTAGCATGAACACAACTCAACACTTCCAGCTGCTTTTCACTGTAAAAGCCTCTTTGATCAACGAGAGCTGTGGGACTTTTATTGTGAAAACTGAGGAGGAAGTGTTGAGTTTGAGTTGCGGGGTAAATTTCCTCTGACTCTCTGTAAAGTTTCTGCTTCCAGTTGAAATTAGGAAATAAACCAGTGTTTTTATCAGCCATGTTAATGATTAACTGTCTTTAACCAGTCATTTCACTGACCTTATGTTTCATCTGCTCACGTGCAGTGTGACTGTTATACCAGCAGAGGGCGAGCTTCATTCAGCTAAATATGGTCTGTTGGCGTCCTGACTGGGCCCCTCAGGTTTACAGTTTATAAAGTCAGAGTATTATCTAAAGTTAAAGCTACTGCTGTCTGTCTGTCAGACTTTAAACATCACACATGTTGTAAATGTGGGATGTTTTCATTGGACCTAAACGTGTGGTGTGCAGCGTGTAAATGTTTGTCGTTTGTTGCAGCCTCAGTTTTTACCGGTGATGAAATGAGTGGTTCCAGACTGAGTGGACCGGTTCAGGAACCAGAGATGATCTGAGGAGGAGCAGAGGTTTAACTTTTAGTTTCAGAGGTAGAGGATTTGTTTTCTGTGGAGGTCGAGGATTTCTGTAACGTTCAGGGGTTTATGTAATGTTCAGGGTTTCTGTAACGTTCAGGGTTTCTGTAACGTTCAGGGGTTTATGTAATGTTCACGGTTTCGGGAACATTCAGGGGTTTCTGTAACGTTCAGGGGTTTCTGTAACGTTCAGGGTTTCTGTAACGTTCAGGGGTTTCTGTAACGTTCAGGGTTTCTGTAACGTTCACGGTTCGGAACATTCGGTTTCTGTAACGTTCAGGGTTTCTGTAACGTTCAGGAGTTTCTGTAACGTTCAGGGTTTCTGTAACGTTCAGGGGTTTCTGTAACGTTCAGGGGTTTCTGGAATGTTCAGGGTTTCGGGAACGTTCAGGACCGACCTCAGTCTGAGTGAGTGAGAGTCTGACAGTTTCCTCTCAGACTCCCTGAGGACAGATCTGAGAAAACAGAGACATGAGAGAAGACCCAGAGATTATCAGAGGATTCATAATATCTGTTATTGATCAGATGATTAATGGATTATTGAAACAGTCTCAGAGTTTGAGTTTGGTTCAGGTCTGAGCTCAGTGTTTCTGACACCAGGAGGCAGCAGACGACCTCAGACTGATCTGAGTTCAGTTCAGAGGAGCAACATGTTCAGATCTTCTTCATGAACTGATGTGGGATCAGTGCTGACCTCAGCCTGTCAGGCAGCACTCAGGGCCTCAGTAACTCTTCTCCTCTGTCCTCAGGCTCGTCTCAGATGCTGCTGCAGTGTTTCGCCGTCAGACCTGACGGACCGGATGGGGGCGCTCTACTGCAGCACTGCACCACCAACCGCACCAGAACCAGAACCGTCAAACCCGCAGTAAGACTCTCCCCCAAACCCACCCAGTCCAGATCCAGGACCCAGAAGAGACCGGCTCCTCAGATCAAACGAAATCCACCTCAGCGCCGCCGCCGCCGCCGCCGCTGCACGTCACCTGACACTGACGGACAGGAGGAGGAGGAGGAGGAGGAGGAAGGAGGAAGGAAGAGGTTGAGGAGGTGGAGGAGGACACAGGTGATCCCAGCTGGACTCCATCTGAAGGTGAAGATCTGACATGTTTTTATTCAGGTTCAGATCCAGGTTTGATCCGGTTCCAATCATCAGGGTTTTTATTGTAATAATTTATTACAATAAGAATTTATTACGACAGAAAATCTTTCACCGAGTGATGAAGACAGAAATGATTTGTTTATATTTTATTGATTATTTGTTGTATTTTCAACAGTTCTTGATCGTTCTGATTATTTCAATGGAATTTAATGACGAGCTTCAGTCATTTTCCATGTTTCTTTGTTTCCTCAGTAGAAACAGATTTTACTGAGCTTTGTCTTTGTCTCAGTCTGAATCTGACGTTCCTCCCTGTGTCTCCCCATCAGGTGTCACTTCTCATCCGTCTCCCCCTGCTATCGGGGATGCCCAGCTGGACTCGGACTCCCAACGTGCACCTGTGGGCATGGTGAAGCTGGAGCCCGACAGCACCTGTGTGCGACGTCTGCGGAAAAGTGATGAAGAACAAGTCAAGTCTGGCGCGACACTCCTTCATCCACACGGGGAAGAAGCCGTTCGCCTGCCACCTGTGCGACCTGCGCTTCAACCGCCGTGACAACCTGCAGCACCACCTGAACCGGCTGCACCCCAACGGCGTCGCCAAGCTGGAGAAGCAGCGCGAGGCACAGGCGTGGCTGTGCGCCGTCTGCGGCAAAACTTTCAGCTGCAGGTCGCGGCTCAAGACGCACGAGGTGATCCACTCGGGGGTGAAACCTCACCGCTGCGACCTCTGCCCCAAAGCCTACATGAGGACCAACGACCTTGAGCACCACAAGAAGATCGTGCACGTGGAAGGCGCCGCCGAGCCTCAGCGGCCGAGCTCGCTGCTCTGCGACTTCTGTGGCAAAGAGTTTAAAAGCAGGTCGCAGCTCGCCATCCACTTTCAGACTCATACGGGCGAGCGGCCGCACCTCTGCGACATCTGCGGCCGCAAGTTTGGCCGGCAGTACCAGCTCAAACGCCACAAGATCCTGGTCCACGCCAACCGGCCGGACAGCGAGGAGGACCCGCCACTCGATGCGCCCTTCTCCTGCGGTGTCTGTGGGAAGCGGCTCAAGTCTGAAGCACTCCTCGCCGTTCACTCCCGCATCCACACCGGCGACAAGCCTCACCGCTGCGGCATCTGTCTGCGCAGCTTCCAGCGCGCCACCTGCCTGAAGCAGCACCACCTCCGCGTCCACCTGAAGGTCAAAGCCAACGATGTGCCGCATGCCGCCGGCCGCAGGAAGAGTGCCGCGCCGGCCAAGATGTTCCCATGTCCCACCTGCAGCAAGGTGTTCAGATTTAAGTCTCTGCTGGCGAGTCACTCGATGATCCACAGCGAGGTGCGACCGTACGCCTGCGACTTCTGCAGCCGCAGCTTCAGACGCCTCAGCCACCTGAAGAGGCACCGCGAGGTTGTCCACGCCAACGGAGCGCGCCCGCCGCAGAGCTTCATCTGCCACATCTGCGGTAAAGACAAGAAGTGCCGCTCGCAGCTCGCCAGACACGTCATCATCCACACGGGGGAGCGGCCGTTCGCCTGCGACCTCTGTACCGCTCGCTTCAACCGCCGTGGCAACCTGCAGCAGCACAGGAAGCGCATGCACGGTGTCGGGAAGCCGCCGGCCGAGGAGGCCCCGCCCATCCTGTTCGACGACGACGTGACGCCGGCGCTGACCTACAAACAGGAAGAGACGGTGGTGGCCGTCGACGCCACCGTCGAACAGTTGGAGGTGGCAACGAGCGACGAGGTGGACGTCGTCCAGCAGCTCGTCGCCACCTGACGGCGTCTGAACTGAGCAGGTCTCTGATTGGTCGAATGTGGGACAGATCTGAACAGTTAGAAGCAGTGAAATGAGTCTGACACTTTATCAAACCTGTGAATGATCTGAGAGACGAACACCGATGGATGGATCGATCGATCATTGATTGATCCACAATGTTCAGTTTAAAGGAAAATTAAACGTCAACATGATCAGAGACGTTTGTTTCTTCAGCTTCATCTTTAAACTGATTCACATCAGGAGGCTGCAGAGCTTCACATGATCCTCCTCCTCCTCCTCACCTCCTCACCTCCTCCTGCTCCTTCTCTCTCTTCACCTCCTCCTCACTCTCTTCACCTCCCCCTCCTACTCCTCCTCTCTCTCTTCACCTCCCCCTCCTACTCCTCCTCCTCCTCACCACTTCCTCCTTCCTCACCTCCTCCTCATTCTTTACCTCCTCCTCACTCTTTACCTCCTCCCCTCATGTTTTTCCCAGTGAACAAACGGAGGCAGCTGATTGGTTAAAGTGTAACAGGAAGTGTTTTTATTCATGACAGAAACAGAAACATCAGGTTTGTTTTTTACAGTGTAACACACACACACACACACACACACACACACACACACACACACTGTAGTGATGTCAGTGTGTGTGTGTGTGTGGAGGGGGGTTGTCAGCTGACAGTTCAACTGATCAATGATGCGTTTCCATGGTGACAAATGAATTTTCTCATGGATCAGATTTAATTAGTTTTTCAGTTTAATGAGCTGTTTGGTGGATTAGAGTTCACACAGTTTTTACATGAAAGGAGCTTTAATCTGAAGTTCAGAGAGTCTCTGAGGGTTTCACTGATCCAACATGTTGGAGCTGATCTGGACCAGAACCCAGAGACACACAGACCTGATCTGAAAGAAAAGCCAGTCAAACTTCAGCTGATCTGAGAGCAGTTTGTCTTCAGAGTTCACGGTGTGTTCAGGTGCTGTGGGAACACACGGCAGAGTCGACGAGGAGAGGACGATGATGTCATCACAAGTTAAACGACACATTAAACAAACCCCCTGTGTCCAGGCAGGTGTTAGCATGCTAATGCTACTTCCTGGTTTGTGACCCACAGACTTTAAACCTCCTCATGTGTTTGGAGCTTTCTCTCTTTTCATCTCCTTTTAAATTAACACATCCATTACCCCCCCCCCCCCCCCCCCCCCATGGTGCTACTGGCTCTGAGATAAAACGCACCCCTGCAGTGACTCCACCCCCCCAAGAGGCACGCTTCATTTCCTCTCAGCTGCTGATCACTCCCACTTCATTAACTGAAGCCATTCAATTAAACACCAAGGGGGGGGGGATTAGGAGGGGGAGGGGCAGGGGTGGGGGGTGGTGGGGGATTAGGAGAGAAGGACATGTTGATAGGATGGAAGGAGGGAGGGAAGGAAGGAAAAAAAGATGAAGAGGGATAGGGACAGGGGTGGTGGAGGAAGGGGGTGGGGGGGGAGTACCTACACTGTGTGTACTCTGTCAGTACAGATGCAGTACAAATACACAGTGAACTACATCTGCTCCTGAACGCAGCACATGACGACGACGACAATAATGATGACGATGATGATTGGCTGAGCCGTGAAGTGATGTCATCCTTCTGTTGGTGACGCACTGACGTCACTGTGATGTCACTGTGACGTCAGATCTCCATGCTGTCAGGTTTGGGTGTCCTGGAGATCCACAGGTTTGATTGGTCGGTGGCCGTCTTTGTGCGGGCGTTACTGCGGGGCAGAGGTCAGTACATGTCTGCAGTACTTTTACTTTGAAGTATTTTTACTTTACTAATGTTTCCTCCACTGACGCTTCATTTTCTGCTCATTTCCTGGAAACTCTGATGTTTATCTGTCGATTCTCAGGACGTCTGAGGTTCACTGACGTCCACGCTCTCCTGGAAATATCCTGCTGATCAGCAGGTAAATTTCCAAGAAATTATGAGGAAAGTTTCCAGGAAACGAGCTGGAAAATAAAACGTTTGTCGGAGCTGAGCGATGGAGACACTGCAGCTTCTGTGTCGGGGAAAAGTCCAGATTCAGCAGATTGTCTGCCTCGGGAAACACCTGAACTGATGCCAGGTATTCACACACACAATACACTCACACACTCACACACACAGTTACTCACACACTCGGCAGCTGCTGCTGTAAATCAGCTCTTGTTAACGAGACGTTTGAGTGTTTGACCTGTCATAATCACTGAGTAAGCTCTGCACAGTGAGGGGGGGGGGGTGAGATGCTGGGAGTTGTAGTTTCTGTGGTTCAGTCTTACCTTCTACTGAGCATCTGAAAACAACATGTCCCAGAAGCCACCAGGATGAGCAGCAACAGGGGGATTGTGGGAATGATCACGTAGACCAGTAACATGCCTGCAGACAGACAGACAGACAGTAAGAGACCAGACCAGACCTGTAGGCAGGTCAGAGGTCAGAGGTGATCGTACCTGAGGCTCCAGCCGTGGTGACCTCAGGGCCGACCTCCCCGCTGGTCGTCGTGTGTTTGACCACGCCCCCTCCAGCCGTCGCCTCTGAGGACACACACACACACAGCTGTCACACACACTCTGACCTTTGACCTGAGGGTGGTGCTAAAGAGAGGGTCAGAGTAAATACCTCACCTGTGCTCCGCCCTCCAGGTGTGTGACCCGTCACACCATGATTCTCTGAGACAGAGAGAGAGAGAGTGAACGAATGAACAGACTGAATCCATCAGAGGCTGAAGCTGATTGGCTGACGTACCTGGTTTGTATTTACAGATGAAGTTGTGTTTCATGTTGCAGCGGTCGTCGTTCCATTGGTAGAGATAAGCCCCGCCCAGACCAGGAAGTGCAGTGGGCTGATGGTACATGACGACGCAGGCCTCTCCCCCACAGGACGGCTCGTCGAAATACCAGTTCCTGCATCATCATCATCATCATCATCATCATCTTCTTCATCACATCACCTTCATCATCATCTGTTGTGTTTGTTTGTAACCGGATTAGCTGCTGTAACTGTGTTGCTGAGGAGCTCAGTGCCACAGTTTTACCTGACCCTCTCACCTGAAGGAGGCGGGGCTTCCGTCAGTCCACTGGTAGAGCTGCGGACAGGAAGTGAAGGTGTTGCTGAGCTCAGGATGAGCCTGATCCACTCCGTCCGCCCGAGTCAGACCAATCCAGAAGTCCCCGTCGGCTATCCCTCCTCCTCCTGCACCTCCTCCTGCTCCACCCACTGCTCCTGAACGCAGCTCCTGCAGACAGAGAGGAGGAGGGTGAGAGGAGGAGGCAGAGGAGGAGGAGGAGGTGAAGAAGACCAGGTGCGCGTCTCACCTGCAGCAGGTTCTCGATGTCTGTCTGCTCGGTCGGGCTCTCGATGCTGAGCAGCGACCCTCCGTCCATCTCACAGGCTCGACACGCCTCCCTGAACGCAACACGACTCGACACGTCATGGAAATACGCAATTTTATAGCAGGGACGTCCCGGGCCACCTGAACACACCGTCTGACCTGAGAGGCAGAGAGTGACAGGTGAGTTCTCACCTCACACCTGAACCAGGAAGCTGTGTGTGTGTGTGTGTGTGTGTGTGTGTGTGTGTGTGTGTGTGTGTCTGCAGTGATTAATACACACTCTGGTTAAAACAGCCTCACACACACTCAGAGCTACTTTAAGTGATTAGCTGGAGTCTCTTCTGCACCATCATCACTTTACTGTTAAAGCCACTAAAGAGCTCCATATATATCTGTCTACCGCCACCCCCCCACCAAACCACCCCCCCGTCTCCCTCCCTCAGGTTTGCTTCAGTTTGCTGAAGCAGCTCAGGCTGTAATTCAGTTTAAACAGGAAGAGCAGCTCTGATGTGTATGAGATTATGATCCTGTTGGATCTGATTTACTGACTCACTGGTCTGAGGCAGCGTTCAAACAGCTGTCGACCAATCACAGCCTGTCCAATCAGAGCCGAGGATGCCATTAGCCTGCAGAGTTAGCAGTTAGCATGCCAGCCACAGCAGGTTTTTTGTTTGTTTACGAGGAACCATACCTCAGTTAGCTCAGAAGCTAATTTTTATCTGTGGTCCTGAGCAGGTTAATGTCATAGAACACTGAGTAAACATGTCGCAGAGATAAAGCGATGACCTGATATTACCCACAATTCAGTGTTTTTCTTTAAGTCTTGTTTGTTCAGCAGCTAGCCATGTTAGCGTAGCCACCGGAGGCCAGACTGTGTTTTATTAAAGACCAACTACCACCTGGAGACGCTGTAACAACCACCCCCAACACCATAGCAACAGCACCAAACCACACCCTGACAACCACGGCTGTTGCCAGGCAACGGTCTCTGTCAGATGGGATGTTTCCTGCGGGTTTAGAATAATCTGATAATTCAGATAAAGTTCAACTTTAATCTGCCGAGAGAAAAAAATGTTTTATTATTGTTTTATTATTCTCATGAGAGTTAATGGTTAAAAGCTGAACAGGAATCAGTTATTTTGTAGAGTCTGCGTTCAGTGAACTGATTTTAAAGTTTAGTTTAAATCTAAGATAAGATAAATGTCCTTTCTGCATTTCAGCAGCAGAGACAGCAACAACAGCTAACAACAACAACAACAACAGCTAACAACAACAACATGAGAAATAAAAACGTACAAATATGAACAGGAAAGTAATTCATTTGTAATGAGGGCAGGATTGCTGATGAGCGTAGCTGCTGACTGCAGCATCAGTATATTCACTCATTCACAGTAACAAAGTCTCAATGATGAATAAAAACAAACTGAATTCAGTAAAAGAGACTTTAACCCTGAAATCCACATCATTCACTCTTAACTTCAAGTTAACAAAGAGCAGACTCTTATTTTCTTAACTCACCGCTCAGCACCCGCGCTCCCTCCACCATCATCGCCATGACGACCCAGAGGATCAGCAGCATCAGCGTCTGCGTGTTAAATGCCATCGCTCTGAGTTGTTGTGCAACACAAAAATAAAAGAATAGAAAAAATAAATTTGTTTCTGTAGAGCTTCAGTTTAACTGCAGAGATTTGCTTATAAAATTTCAGAATAAAAGCCCAGCTCCTGGGTTGGTATTTCCATGTTTCCTGCTGCTCGACACAGAGAAAGTGTTTCTGTCTGCTCACATCAGCTCCCTCTCTCCTCCTCCTCCTCCTCCTCCTCCTCCTCCTCCTCCTCCTCCCCCCTCCCTTCTCTCTCTCTCTCCCCCTCTCTCCCATCGATCGTCCCTACAGAGCCCCAGATGTAACCTCCTCTTTCATTAAGCCCTCGGGGGCCACACACACTCTTCACTTTAATTCACTTACAGGGATGTGGTGTGTGTGTGTTGGTGGTGGTGGGGGGGAGTTGGTTCCCAGCAGCTGGTTAAACCCCCCCCCCCCCCCGTGGACTCCGTGTGTCTGATTGAATCATTAACTGTGTTTCAGCTCTGATGTCCGTCTGTCCGTCCACATGATCGTCTCAGCTGCTCTGTCACCCTCTCATATTCATGTGATGGTTTACCTGAGGATCGATCAGGCTCATTGATGGTTGAGCCTGTGACAGACGCTGATGGAAATCGTTTCTGCCCCTGAGGAAACGTGTGAGGCGGTTTATTATTCCTCTGATGGAGAACGGGAATCAATGGGAGCCTGAGCTGGTCTGGATTGACCTGATCTGTGTCCCTGAACGCAGCACGGAAACATTAAAGCACGTGAGTTTGAAGCTTTTACCTTCTCACCCTCATCTGAGTCACGACAGCTGCACAGTGGTGGACAAACAGTGGCCCGTGGACCAGATGTGGCCGCTCCATTAAAAATCTGACCTCAGAGACTTCAGCTCAGATCAGAGTCTTTCTCATCACACTTTCTCTTTTCCTTTGTGTCTCTGTGTCTCCTGTTGTTTACTGTTCAGCTTCATGGCGCGTGTGTGTTTGTGTTTTACAGGTGATCCTGTAACCTCACCACAGGTGAGCTCAACAACACAGCACCTGAACATCAGAGTAAAGGCAGGACAGTCTGTAAATGTTACACCTGTTTGTGTCAGCTGATCATGACAGAGTGATCACACCTGTGGTTCAGTCTGGGTGAAACGGTGAAATGCTGCTCAGTTTCCATCAGAGGAATGGAGTCGTCTCCTCTGAGTCTCTGTTGTTTCAGGAGGACAGAAGGAAACGACCACCTCAGATCAGGTGTGCTCCACCTGAACACCACCTCAGCAGTTAACGTCAGATATGAACACAAACACATTTAAAACATTAAACCATGAACCTGAGCTCAGACCTGAGAGCACCTGGAAGGCATCATGAGTCTGTAAACGTCCTGGGACGATGTGTGTGTGTGTGTGTGTGTGTGTGTGTGTGTGTGTGTGTGTGTGTGTGAGGGTGGAGCTGCAGTGTAACGTGATGCTCAGCAGAGTGTGTGTAGCTCAGTGTTAAAGTGTTTCAGCCTCTGATCAGTTTACTGACACACTTAGACTCTGATGGTGTTCACCTCCATCTGTTACCTGATCCTGAACCATCAGAGCCAAGTGTGTGTGTGTGTGTGTGTGTGTGTGTGTGTGTGTGTGTGTGTGTGTGTGTGTGTGTGTGTGTGTGTGTGTGTGTGTGTTCTGACCGGTGTTTGAACCTAAAACTTGGACTCGTCTTTAAAACGTCAGACAGGAAGTTTGGAGTTCAGCTCACAGTCAAACACACAATTCCACTGTTTGTATAAACAACTGTTTTGCATAATGAAGTCGTAACACACACACACACACCACACACACACACACACACACCCACCCACACACACAGACACACACACAGATAATGACCTGTTAGCTCTCTCCGTCCATTCCCAGTATTGATCGCTGTATTGATCGGCTGCAGGCGGCTGATCGTCTCCGTCCAGAAACACACTCCACTTACTGCTGATTACCTCACACACACACGGGGGGGGTTGCAGTTTAACATCAGGTAGATGTGTGTGTAGAGACGCTGACCTGCTCTGTATCAGAGTAATCGATTACTCATCAGACATGTAACTGCTCTGGTCATGTGATTAAACACTGATACATGAACTGATCACGACTTTCTCTTCACTCAGGTGTGCAGAGTAAAGAGAGAGAGGAGGGAGAGCAGGTGACATGGAGGTGAGGGAGGGGTGGAGGTGTTGAACCATGGTCATGTGACCTCCACTGGTTAAACATGGCCGCCTGGATGGAACAGTCACAGCTTCTCCTCTGATGGAGATCTGTTTTTATTCAAACCAACTTTATTTCTAACATGACAGAGACAAACTCTGCAGGTCAGTAAAGTTTCAGTGACAGGAAACAGTCACTGACAAACAGGAAGTAAAATCATGACTCAATAAAAAGAAGGAAGTGAGCGACTGAGTTTCCTGTTGCACAGAGATCCAACATCAAACAGGAGCTCTGCTGTTTCTGCTGCTGCTGCAAGGCATCATGGGACGTCATTCTCTCCTGTGGTGAAGGAAGCTCCAGTGTCTCCTCTGCTGAAGGAGACAAGAGAGGAAGCAGTGAAGGAGACGTGGATCAGGTCTGACCTCAGACAGGAACCCTCACAGACCTCAGGCTCCTCCTCTGGACCACGAGGCGTCCCAGTCCAGATCCTGTCAGATCCAGGAGCGTCCATCTTTAACAACCTCAACACTCAGCTCTTCTCCAGGACCCTGGAATCCTTTCAATGACTCCTGGAACTTTTTCAAGCACCACTGAGTCAATCAGCTGCAGATCAATAAAGTTTCTCTGGATGAGGCAGATCGACCAATCAGACGGCAGCTGCTCAGACTGCGTGATGTCACATTAACCCTGTGTGTGTGTGTGTGTGTGTGTGTGTGTGTGATTATTTTCAGCTCTAACCTGTCAGAAAGTTTGATTGATTATTGATTAACATAAAGTGACCACAGTGACTGTGGTGTGTGTTCAATAAACTGAACACTGAGGTTAATTAGTGTGTGTGTGTGTGTGTGTGAGCTCAGAAATAATTTGCTTTCTGTTCTCGTCAATACTCCCCCTGCTGCCCCCCCATCTCTCCCTCCCTCTCTCTCTCTCTCCCTTTCACCCCCCCCCCCCCTCATCAGGACCCTGGAACCGTTTCAAGGATGTATACAGGAAACAGAAGACAGTAACCTGGAACATCCTTGAAGACCTGGAATCTGCTCAGGAACTCTTAAA
Organism: Lates calcarifer; assembly: GCF_001640805.2. NCBI lineage: Eukaryota > Metazoa > Chordata > Actinopteri > Centropomidae > Lates > Lates calcarifer. The sequence goes on along the minus strand of NW_026115692.1, from coordinate 161,580 downwards.
CAGACTCCTGGAATTTCCTCCAGGACAAAATCAAGGACTCTGGAAATCTCCTGAGTGGAGATGCTGACCCCTGCTGGACGTCAGGTGGAATCACATCAGGAACAGGTCTGGATCAGAACCTGCTGGTCCCTGATCACTGTTAGAGTCAGTAATGTTTTCAGATGTCAGTGTGTGAAATGAAGATTTATTGATGATCAGATGACACAAACACAAAACATTCAGCTGCTGATCCACCTGGACCCACCTGGACCCACACAAGGCCTTACAAATACTCTGATATGTTCCACATCAACATGTTTTCAGTGTTTGATTCAAACAGTGGAAGAATCCTGAGTCTCTGTGGACCCACAGCTCCAGGACTTTCCAGGTCATTGCAGGACTTTCCAGGTCTTCCAGGTTAGTTTCAGCTGCAAGAAGTTTCATTTATTTTCAGTTCCTGTTTTAAAATGAGAATCTTTAAAAAAAAAAACATGATTGAAGTCCTGAGCAGAAAAACTCAACACACAGTAAAACCTGATTGTCTTTAAAACACAACTGAGCTGCTCCTGCTCCTCCTCCTGCTCCTCCTCCTGCTCCTCCTCCTCAGCCTTCCAGCTGCCACTGCTGCGCCTGCGAGGCGTCACATATCGCCATGGAGACGTAACCCTTGGGCCCGATTGGCTGAGCGACAGAGAGACACTGACCCACAGAGACCTGGTAGAGCCGGTTAGACTTCTGCATCAGAGAGAGAGGGGGGTCAGGTGTGTGTGTGTGTGTGTGTGTGTGTGTGTGTGTGTGTGTGTGTGTGTGTGTGTGTGTGTGTGTGTGTGTGTGTGTGTGTGTGTGTGTGTGTGTGTCGGCGTCTCACCCCCAGGCTCCACTGCTGCGACCCCCCCGAGCCGTGACACTTCATGAGTCTGGGGGGGTCGAAGGTCCTGACCTCGGACACGTCCAGACACAGCAGACCTGCCAGGACCAGCTGACCCTCCTCGTCGTAGGCCCAGTTCTGAACAGGTCACATGATGTCAGGGTTAAAGGTCAGAGGTCACGGCAGGAGTACGACAAACTGATGTGTGTGGTCATGTGGTCGGCTCACCTGTTCGGGGTCACGGGGGTCACATGGTCGCAGGATGACGGCCCCGCCCTTCTGACTGGCTCGTCCCTGGGCCACGAGACATCGCCCGGTCGCTAGGTTACGGAGCTGGAAGACGGCGGACATGTTTAATTCAGCGTGTCACGTGATCAGTAAACAAACTCATTACCTTATAGCTGCGGGGCGTTCAGGTACCTGTCCTCTCTGCAGGACTTTGGGGCGTCTCAGACCCTTGTTGATGAACAGCGGAGGCTGCTGCTTGTTGCCGTTGGCGACGGTCTGCATCTCAGGGTAGACCGTGTCCAGGTACCAGCGAAACGAGTGACACTGCAGCCGCTTCCTTAACGCCACACGCTCGCTGATGTCGCCGTAACCGCGCTCGCGCAGCTCCGGACGCAGAGACAGATACTGCTCCTGATTGGACCACACAGACACAGGAAGTGAGGTCAGAGGACGCTCCTGCTGCCAACTGGATCGCCGCCGCAGTGTGCGAGTTTTACCTTGTACTCGTCCATCCATACGTGTGCCAGCCGCAGGGAGTTGTGGGCCATGGTGTCCTGCCCCCCAGGTGAGCCGTAGGGCCGCCTCTTCCTGAAGATGTGGCCGACTCTGGAGCAGGGGATGATGAGCAGCTGACCGCCGCACATCCAGATCTGAGGACGCACACAGGCAGAGGTCAGTGAACGCAACACTCACCTGCAGCTTCTCACACCTCAACCTGGAGCTACTTCCTGTCCAGGCTTTATGCTAAGCTAGGCTAACCTCACACGCCTCTGCATCAGAAGCGTGTGAGGTAGCTAGTGAACGACACCTTCACTGACAGTTGGTAAAACAGAGTTCTCACCCTGAAGGAGATTTCCAGGTTCTCCCCGCCCCAGATGTCCATGCCGGCGTCGTACTGTCCGAGCTCGTTAAAGTACTTCCTGTTCATAGCAAACAGACCGCCCGCCATGGTGGGAGACCTGAGGGGGGGATTAGAGGGGAGGTTTTGGTTTGGAGCTGGTCACCTGATGGGTCAGGTGGTCACCTGATCATCAGCTTGTTACCTGATCGGTCCGGTGGCTCCCTCGGGCCCGTTGAGCTCAGAGGGGGGGACGGGGTCCCACTTGAAGTGCAGCCCCCAGTTGAAGCCGCCCCTGACGATGGGGGAGGGCGAGTAGGCGAGCGTGTCGGCTGAGATGATGTCGATGACGGGGCAGACGACGGTGTGGCGGTCCTTCTGGATGGGAGCCAGCAGAGGCTGCAGCCACGCCTGGTTCACCTCACAGTGACTGTCCAGGAAGACCAGGACCTCACCTGGACACACAGACAGGTGAGGGGCGAGCTTACGGAACAAGGATAAACAGAGTGAGGGTGTAGGACATACCAGTGGCATGTGAGGCTCCTATCATGCGTCCTCTGATGAGTCCTTCCCTCCTCTGGTTCCTCACCAGTTTGACTTTCCCCTCGTCCCTGACGTAGCGATCCAGGTCGTCCTTCAGCTCCTCTGAACCAACACACAGAGGACGTCAATCAACATGAAGACCTTAAAGGCCACGTCAGTGTTCCTGTGTTTTGCAGGTGCGTTACCGAGCTCGCTGTGGTCGTCCACCAGGATGATCTCGTGCAGCAGGTAGGCCGGCGTTCGGTCCAGCACGCTGTGGACGGTCCTCAGCAGGGCGGAGAACGCCTCGTTGAAGAAACAGATCACTACGCTGGCAGAAGGTAGAGCCAGAGGATACACCTTATCCCGACACCTGCAGAGACAGAGATGTCAGTGTTTACAGAGACCTGAGCACTGTGATCCAGTCAGGACCAGATCATCTGAGAGGAGCCTCATGATGAGGGAGTCCTGTCACACCTGCACCTGGTTTAGAGCTCAGGAGGTCATGTGACCTGTTCTCACTGTAAAATCAAATTAAAGCTCATCTTTAGAAGTCCAGCTGGAGGCTTCACACTGTCTCAGACTGGACTGTGATTGGCTGCAAACTAATATGATGTCATAAACCCTGCAGGTGTGTCCAGGTGAGACTGAAAGTGAGTTGCAGGGTCTGGTCCAGGTCTGGTTCTTACTGGGAGTCTCTGGTGTCGGGCAGCTCTCTGTGGTATCCCAGTCTGGTAGGAGATGAGGACGTTGAAGGCGTGGCGATGGTAACCGGTGTCCCGGACCTCCTGATCTGCTTCGTTAAAGATCATCCCTGCAGACAGACACGGTGTCAGAGAGGCGGGAAAACCAGAGCAGACCCTCACAGTAAAGACGACCTTTGTTTTTATCAAGTGATTCAAACAGCTTGAAATTCTCTTTCTAATCCTCAGATTAATCGATTCATCGATTATCGTTGCAGCTCCACAGTATTTCCACGCTCCCAGCAACACCTGAACACACCACGGCCTCTCACCCATCTCCGGCGACAGCTCCACTCCCTGATTGGCCGGCAGAGGCCGACGCCCCGCCCCCCGGTTGGCCAGGCCCCCGGTGATTGGCTGGCTGTGGTGCTGCAGGGGGGTCCTGCCGCGGCCGGGCTCCGTCCCCAGAGAGAAGTAGAGGAAGAGGAGGACGGACCAGGTGGCCGAGGTGACGAGGCAGCCATAACAGAAGTACCGCAGCGTGACACTGGCCATGGTGGCCGAGCAAGCATCGCCTTACATTACGCTGAGAGAGAGAGAGAGAGAGAGAGAGAGAGAGAGAGAGGAAGGTGACTGTTTCCTCTGTGACACATGATCAATATCTGCACTGATCCAGATCAATATCAGTCCATTACAACCTGATCCTGTCTCTACTCTTCTCTACTGTTTCTCTCTTCTTTACTGTGTTACTTTACTCTTCTCTACTGTTTCTCTACTGTGTTTCTCTTCTCTGCTGTTGGTGTTGGTGAAAGCTGAGCTGTAGTTACTGACTGATTTGGAGTCTGCAGCTTCAGATGCTTCAGTCTGTTGCTGGACGTGTTTCTTCACTGACAGCTGAACGTTGTTCCTGTGGGTTCGTCAGTGTTGTATGAAAATATAAAGAGGCTCTGCTGACGGAGAGGGAGTGAGCGCTCTGACAGAAACACTGTCTCTGCTGCTTCAGATGTGATCAGGTAGGACTACCTGAGGGGTCAGAGGTCACTCTCTCTCTCTGACAGTCAGCATGAACAGGAGGTGACTGTGGTCACATGACTGCTGAATGGAGGAGCAGGTACAGGTGTGCTGATTGGGCAGCTGATGCAGGTGAGTTCATTCACTTCAGGTGAGCTGGTTCCATCTGTCCTGAGTGAGTAGTTTATTCCATTTTATTAGATATTATAAAATGTAATCATGTGACCTCTGTTGTACTTTATGACCTGTTTAAAGTGGGGGTGTTGACTCTGATTTGTGTGTGTAGTTTCCTCCAGTAGCAGAGGTATAAGCTGTTATCTGTTCCTGAGCGACTGTGGGAAAAAGAATAAATGTTTTAAGACAGAACCTGAGGACGGCTGCTGCCCCTGTCGGAGTCAGGTGACCTGCTGGAAACTGGTTAATTATTCTTCTCCATTTAAACACTGACAAACCACAGCAGTCACTCATTTACTTTAAAGAGATGACCTGCTGCTGCTGCTGCGGGGCGTCACGTGCAAAACCCCATTAGAAAATCTGTTATTTTAAGGCTGCTTTCAGTAACAATAAGCTCCACACTCAGATTCAGATCTGCAGCTGTTTTCTGTCTATTCTACCTCACCTTTTAGATGATCCCTGTTACTGGAATCAAAACACACTGTGAAGAGCTGCAGCAGCACAGTGAATGAGTCAACAACAGTGGCATAATTCTGAATTTAAATGGATTTACATTAAGCAGCTCTGTGCCGAATTACAGAGAAGAACTTGCTGATTCTAAAATGACACAGTTTACTCTGAGTGAATGAAGGACCCTTTAATTTTCAGATTTTTAAACAGGAGATTCGGGTTGCGTTTTTTTAAAATGAACAACATACTGAGTAATGGATTAACAGTAGACACACTGTTTGTAAAGCTGCTGATCTGTAACACTTTAAATCTCTAGTGTTGGGCTGGTCGAGCTCATTACAGCAGCGCTAACAGTTACAGTGAAAATTAAAATAATGTGACATAAACAAACCAGAGATTCAGAGTGAAAGCTGCTGTAACATGAAACCAAACTGACAGTGTAGCTGAGCTAATCTGGGCTAAATGATGCCTCATTCTGAACTGTGTGAACTTAATGTCAACGAATAAATTAACGGTTTGAAGGGAGAAACTCAAACCTCAGCTGTGCTAGCAAAACCGCGTCCGATAATGGAACCCGCTAGCGCAGCGAACGTTAGCTGCACTCCGAGGTGGACTGTGTTATAACCAGAGCTTTAAAAGAGCTCGATTTCATCCTAAAATACAGTCATGTTGTTTTATGTCCGACAGTTTAGTCGTAGGATTGAACTCTACTCACGGTTCATTAGCTTGTAGCAATTTGCTCAGCGGCACTCCGGCCGGCTGGTTGAGCGCCGTCAGGTTAGCCGCTGAGGTTAAAATTAGCAATATTTCCAACGGAGTTCTGACTGTAGCTGCAGCGGCAGATGGAGTGTTTACCTCCACTCTGTCATCACAGACACAGTCCGTGTGTCCGCAGCACCGACACAAGTTTCCTCACACACAACATCAAGTCAGGCAACGTACACCACGTGACTTCCGCTGAACACTTTCACAATAAGACAAAGCAGACACCTGTTAAAGGAAGGCAGATCAGTACTTTCAAAATAAAACACCGGTCAATGAGTGGATCTAAAAAATAACTTCGTAAATAAATGAAAAGGGTTATTGAAATTATTGAAAAATCTACTGGTTCGACATTCAGGTTATTTATATTCTTATTTATTATTTGAGTACAGTCCACGGTGTAGTTGCATATTTATTACATTTCAGTCAAACTATTTTCATTTAATGCTATTTACATTTCTGTTCCATTACATTGGAATGGAGTAATTTGATACATGAGTAAATGATGTGAGTACTTTCCCCACCGTTGTTTATTTCACAGAAGCAGCTCCATGTTAGAGCTGGTTAGCATTAGCATTTTATATCCACGGCACTGGGATTGTGTATGGTTGTGGTTCTATCTTTAGTTTCTGTTCTATTTTTACTTTATTCATTTTTGTAATAATTATTATCATCAATAATGGAAGGAAAATATACAATAAGCAGAAACTACCATTATATTTGAGTTTGCTCAGTTACTAATTTGGCGCTGATGTTAACGTTTTGAGCTCGTGAGGTCTGCGCAGTCACACTCTGCGGAGCCAACGGCTCAGAGCGCGCACGTCTGGAAACTTCTAGAAAGTTCGACAGAGGCTCCTTGCTAACTTAGCAGCGATGTTTCTTTATTCTTTTGTTTTCTAATTTAATTCTTTTTTGGAAGATGAACCGGTCTCTGATTAAATATAACATTTGTTGCCGCCACACGAAGGTAAAGTTTCAGGACCGTGAGGTTGTTGTTGTGTTGAGGTGTAATAATCAGAGCAGAGCAGAGCTAGCCAAATTAGCAGGACCGTTACTGTCCGACTGTCCTCGGAGGTTTTCTCCTCCGTGTGTGAGTCTGACCTCGGTGAACTCTGGACTGAGAGAGGTTTAGTTATCCATCCGCTAACTACACGTAAATCTTCTGTGTGAATTGCGAAAACATCTACTGTGGTCAGTTATAACGGTTTCACAGTTAATGGCGGTTAACCCGCGGTGACCTGTGGATTGATGGGAAATGGCGTTCGTTAAAGGCCGTTAAAACTACAGTACTGAAAAAACAATGATACTAAGTGGATTTTTGAAGTTACTGGCCTTATTTAAACCTAGAAAGTTAACGACAGAACATAGCGTTGAGTGGTTTTATGTTCTAGAGGTAAATATAGAGTTATTTTCTATATGAATGATGTTTTCTAAGTTGCGGTTCTGGTTTCAGGTTAGATACTGGCTCAGCTGGTATTGGTCATATTTTCTCCAGGTGCAGCTGTTGGTTGTGTTTTGTGGGTTCACTGCAAACCAGCTGTACAGATGTTGTGCTGTGGTTGTCTTGACATCATATAACAGTAATATTTGCCTCATAAGGACAGGTAAGACCGTTTCCTCCATCATTAGAAGACTTTATTTTTGGATCATTTGGTTTGGACAGGATTCAGTTCTGTCAGCATGATGTGAATATTGATTCAGATCCATTTGACAGATTATTGATCCAATTCAATTCAAATCTGTCTTGGTATGATTAAAAGAGGCCTGTGCAGTCCTGAATTTAAATCACTGGGTACTCCAGCAGGTTGTGTTTCAGTTTGTCAGATAAATTTCTCCTCAGCTGAACAGAAATCCCTGTCCAGGGAAGGTAAACCTGACCAACCAGGTGCAGTCCTGCATGTGTTAAACAATAACTGAGGAATCTAAAGATAGCGGCTCATTCATTCCAGTGAAACCTGCTCAGCGTGTTTCTGCTGTGTCTTGCTGTGATTCAATAATAAGATCCTGGTACGACTCCCAGCAGCTTTTAGATGTGTTCTGGAGTTAGTATAGTGTGTCTTATTTTAAGTTTTATGTGTAACAACAGGAATTATGGTCTTATTTATTTTAAATATTTTTAGATAAAAAAAAAATTAACATTAAAAACTAAAGAGTCACCAAAGAGTGAAAACTTCACTTTGAAAATATAAATTGTAGTGCAGTCACTCATATATATATATATATATGTGTGTGTGTGTGTGTGTGTGTGTGTGTGTGTGTGTGTGTGTGTGTATTGGGGGTTTCTGGCACATTAATCAGCCTGTTTGTTTATTAATGTTTTTCTTCACTTTTTGTTTGTCACCAGATGATCTAGTTTATTGTAAACTACAGAGAACAGTGTCTTTGTGCAGCAGAAAGTTAACAGATTTGATTTTACTTGATGAAAGTCTGAGAGCTGCAAATAAAGTCAGAATAAATGACTATGGCGAGCAGGAAAGACATAAAATCCAGGAGAAATGTTAGTATTAGTGTATTGTGGATTGTCATCTGTCTTTAAGAAGCTGATAGAAATGCAGTCATGTGATTTAGAGTAAAGGGAGAGGGGAGGAGGAGCTCTGCTCAGACAATCCAGGGGCAGTAATACAGGAAGGACACACTGAAGCTGCAGTTTGAGTCAGATCAGACTGTTTTACAGTCAACAGCAGGAGGAGGAAAACAAGGTGAGTTCTTTCCAACTCTCTGTCTCTGTCTCTGTGGGAGCTGTGAAAGAAAACAAACTGTTGATCTATGAGCTGGAGTGTCGACTCAACTCTATGTGTTGTTACTTCCGTCAGTTTTGGGCGTGACTCTTGAACTGACCTGTTTATCTTCCTGTGTCTGTGAATCACAGTCAGACTGACTGAAGTCCAGAAGATGAGTGATTGTGTGAAGGAAGAGGAGGATGGAGCAGAGTCTCAGTCATCTGACTGTGTGTCCATGAAGAGTGACCGGTCCAACAACCCCCCCCCAGACCTCAGTAATGAACCTGGACCCTCAGACACACAGTAAGACTCTGTTTCTATTCTGAACAGATCAGACAGGGTGTGAGCACCTTTCAGGTTCAGTATTATTTATTCCAGTTTACTCACTGAATCAGAATCTCACTAACTCTCTTTATAAATCTAAATGATTTAGTTTCATTTCAAATTCAGAGAGTATCAGGTATAAACAATCTGTTTTTACTGGTTCCTCCCCGATGAAGACCCAGTGAGGTCAAACCTGCTCTGTGTTTTAATTATATTGCTCGACTGAAAAGGCTTTAATACATCTTATGTTTCTCTGAGTGTCTGAAGAACATTTTCTTTTCTGTGCTGCTCAGTTGATCAGTTGATGTTCTGGTGAAGGGTTTAACAGTCGGTCAGTGAGTGACTCGCTGTCTGATTATCTAAGCAGTGTTGTTACAGTCTTTTTGTTAAAATAACCTGTGAAAGGTTTTTATTTAAAAGGAAACATGTTCATGTCCACAGACTCTGGTTCTGCAGACAGTGCATCACCTCAGATTGGGACCAGTCTGGCTCATCAGGAGACTCCTCCTGTCCCCAGTGTGGGCAAAGATCCAGACCAGGACCTGGACTGCAGACAGCCAGTCAGACCAGCACTGTACAAAGTAAGACTGAACATGTGTCTGCTGATGTCATCATTTCTGAAAACAGGACTTCTTGTTTTCTACAGAGTCATTTGTTCTATCACACAGCTCTGACATTTAAGATGATTCTAAAGAGCACAACATGAAAAAGCTTTTCTCTGCTTGTCTTTAGTTTTTCTGTAGCTGATGAAAAGAATCATCAGATTGTCAGTTTGTCTTTAGTCTAACAGTGTTTGTTGTCTTTGAGCAGATAGTGGTCTGCAGGAGGTTTTAGATGAACATCAGATCAGTCTGAGGAGGAGATGTGAACGTGTGACTGAAGGAACTGATGGAACAGGAAGTAGAACCCTCCTCAACAGGATCTACACTGAGCTCTACATCACAGAGGGACAGAGTGAAGAGGTTAATACCCAACATGAGGTGAGGCAGCTGGAGACAGCTTCCAAGAAGAAGACCCTCCATGACACTCCAATCAGGTACCAGGACATCTTTAAAGCCTTACCTGACCAACAGAGACCCATCAGAGTGGTTCTGACCAACGGCGTCGCTGGTGTTGGAAAAACCTTCTCAGTGCAGAAGTTCACTCTGGACTGGGCAGAGGGCTTGGAAAACCAAGATGTCAGTCTGCTGGTTCTGCTTTCGTTCAGGGAGCTGAACCTGATCAGAGATGAGCAGTACAGTCTTCTCACGCTGCTCCATGTTTTCTATCCAACATTACAGAAGGTCACAGCAGAGAAGCTGGCTGTCTGTAAAGTTCTGTTCATCTTTGACGGCCTGGATGAAAGCAGACTTTCACTGGATTTCAACAACAGGAAGGTTGTGTCTGACGTCACACAGAAGTCATCAGTCAACCAGCTGCTGACAAACCTCATCCAGGGGAATCTGCTTCCCTCGGCTCTGGTCTGGATAACTTCCAGACCTGCAGCGGCCAATCAGATCCCTCCTTCATGTGTTGACAGGGTAACAGAAGTACGAGGCTTCACTGACCCACAGAAGGAGGAGTACTTCAGGAGGAGATCCAGTGATGAAGAGCTGTCCAACAGAACCATCTCACACATCAAGACCTCCAGGAGCCTCCACATCATGTGTGGAGTCCCAGTCTTCTGCTGGATCACTGCTACAGTTCTGGAGCACATGTTGACTACAGAGCAGAGAGGAGAGCTGCCCAAGACCCTGACTGACCTGTACTCACACTTCCTGCTGGTTCAGACAAAGAGGAAGAAGAACAAGTACCATGAGGGACATGAGACGAGTCCACAGGAGCTGACGGAGGCTGACAGGGAAGTTCTTCTGAAGCTGGGGAGGCTGGCGTTTGAACATCTGGAGAAAGGAAACATCATGTTCTACCAAGAAGACCTGGAGCAGTGTGGTCTTGATGTGACAGAGGCCTTGGTGTACTCAGGAGTTTGTACAGAGATCTTCAAAAGAGAGAGTGTGATCTTCCAGAAAACAGTCTACTGCTTTGTTCATCTGAGCGTTCAGGAGTTTCTGGCTGCAGTCTACATGTTCCACTGTTTCACCAACAGGAACACACAGGTACTGAAGGACTTCCTGGGAGAAGATCATAGTGACCCATGTCTGGAGGACTTCCTGTGGAGAGTCATGGAAAAATCCCTGGAAAGTAAAAATGGCCACCTGGACCTGTTTGTTCGCTTCCTTCATGGCCTCTCTCTGGAGTCCAACCAGAGACTCTTAGGAGGTCTGCTGGGTCAGACAGAGAACAGTCCAGAAATCATCCAGAGAGTCATCAACAACCTGAAGAGAATGAACACGTTCAGTATCTCTCCTGACAGAAGCATCAACATCTTCCACTGTCTGATGGAGATGAACGACCACTCAGTTCATCAGGAGATCCAAGAGTTCCTGAAGTCAGAGAACAGATCAGAGCAGAGACTCTCTGAGATCCAGTGCTCAGCTCTGGCCTACATGCTGCAGATGTCAGAGGAGGTTCTGGATAAGTTAGGCCTGGAGGAGTACAACACATCAGAGGAGGGACGACGGAAATTGATCCCAGCTGTGAGGAACTGCAGGAAGGCTCGGTGAGTCCTGTTTCATTAACATCATCAGTCAGTGGAGATCAGTACTTTAGTTCTTCAGATATACACAGGATAAGTCAGATCTTTTCCAAATGTTTGACAAAAGGTTTGACGGCTGCTATAATCAGACATTCAGGTTGTACCTGTCTGAGAAGGAGATGTCTGACATCCCAGAGAACTGCTGTCATGACATTATTGGGATCTTTTTTGTGTTTGGTCTCTTTTATGTAGTTAGCAGGAGGATTTTAGGGACTGCCACAATCCAGCTTTAAGACACTGGGTTCTTTTTTACATACTTGACGTTACATAAAAAACTTTTTATGATCTGGCTTTTGTGTTAGGTTTTTAGTAGGGATGCAACGATGCCACTTTTTTCCAAACGGATATGATACAGATACTTGGATCTGAGTACTTGCCATTATACTTTGTACATTTACTTGAAAACGTGTTTTATTTTCATCAGATATTGTTTCATTTTCTGGCTGTAAGAAATTGCTGTGACTGACATTTGAACATTCCATTATATATGGCACTGCCACACATTTTACTCAAACAGAAGTACTGTTAAAGTACTGTTATTGACATTTTAGCATTCAACTGCATCCGTTTTTAACAAACAGAATATCTTCAAGGCAGGAGTAGGCTAAGGCGGAATGTTTAAAATGTCCAACTATTTCAACCACGCTCCTTTGTGCTAAAAGCCCCTCATTAACAGCCAGCTGGAGGGTGTGTGAGACACACAGCAGGCTCAGGAGTCCAGCGTCACTCATGGCTTTGATTGCATTATCACGTAGCACAACATGAACAGAACTTTTAGGGACCCCCCCATGTCTGAAGCATGTCATCAAACACACCTGCGATGGCTTGGCTGGTGTGTGAACCCCTAAATTGTTTTGCATGCAGGATGACTCTTCGCAGAGTAAAATCCTCGTCAGTCTGCTGTGCAGTTAAACTGATGACGGACACCGAGCTAACGCTGCTCGTCCAAATATCAGTGGTGAAGCTAAGGGCCGAAATGTCTTGCAACAGGCTGCAGATGTGCCTCTTCACAAAGTCGTGGAGCTTTGGCAACACTGTGTCAGTGATGTCGGGTAGGGATCTCATACCTCGGCTCCAGTACACTGAGAAGACGTCTAAATCCCATATTATCAACAACCGACAATGGCTGGTCATCAAGAGCAATGTACTGGGTCAGAGCCTCTGTTATTTTCTGCTCAGGTTTTCTCTTAACATCTTTTCTCTCTTCTCCAGAGTTTGCTGCAAAGTTGGTTGTTGCTGTTTGCCATTATTAGCAAATGCTTTGAACTCAGAGTCGTGTTGGTTTTTTAGATGTTTTATCAGATTGCTTGTGTTGAAAGTACTCGTTTTCATCCCTCTTCTTGACAGCTCTATTTGCATAATAAAACAGCAGAATTTGCAGTCCACTTTACTTTTGTCACCATCATCCACTGTGAAATACCTCCACCCCGCTGACATTGCTCCTCCTTGCTCTCAATTAGCACCTGACCGCCCAAGTGAACGTCACGCTTTTGTAAAGTGGTATTGGGCTGTGGTATCGGAACACTTTTACGAGTACAAGTACAGTAATAGGGTATCAGACCCGATACCCGATACTGGTAACGGTGTGCGACGTCTGCGTTGGCGGAGAAGCACAAGCGTACTAGAGCGTTTCCCTCTCTTCGGTGTTTCACTGTGTGTGCAAAGGTGAGAGCACCTTTGTAGTGAACGAAACGGCTCTTAGAGCGGGCTCTTTGAAGTGAACGACGGGAGCCGGCTCCTTATTGGGAGCCGAGTTTTTTTTTTCTTTCTCTCACCCTTTCTCTGTCTCTCTCTCTATTCAATTCAATTCAATTCAATTTGGCTTTATTGGCATGACGTTTTACATAAAACATGTTGCCAAAGCATAAAATGACACATGTACATTAGAACATCAGTAAATACAGTGATAACTATATACAATAAGATAATAATAAAGAATGAGATAAGAAATAACAAAACAAACAAAAACAAAAAAAAAAACAAGAAAACAAAATAAAATATATACATATACATGTGTGTGTATATACATACACACATACAGAATCCCTACATTAAACTGAGTCTCTTTTTGTGACATGCTGTGACATACTCTCCTGCCACTTCTATTACTGAGCTTTCTTCTCCTAGAAGGATTCAAAGTTTATTATCTTTATCTATTTGTTTTACTTGTGAATTTGGAGTTCTTCTCATAGTGTCACCTTTATATAGAAATGTCATTTTCTCATTTGTTCCATTCCAGGTAATGTGATCTGGGTTCCTACAGCTTCGTTGTTCTAAGAATGATCTGTGATGATACGAATCTGTGTCTGATTCTATCAGATGGTTCCAAAATTTGATTGTTCTTTTTTTTTTTTTAAATTTTAATGAAGAGGGGGAACTGGCCCAGCTCTGCTCTGCAGCCGTGGTTAGGACAGTTTCTGTGGATTCAGTATGTTTTTACAGAACTCAAGATGAATGAGTCCTATTGCTCCTGTTTGATCAGTGAGCCCCAAACTTCACTTCTATATAAAAGAATTGGTTCAATAACACTTTGGAAAATTTTCAGCCAAATGATTATTGGGAGGTTTATTTTAAATAGGGATTTCCTTATGCTGTAATAAGCTCTACGAGCCAGGGCACTTACAGCCTTAACAAAATGTCCTGAAGCAGTGATCAGCAGGCCGAGGTAAGTATATTCTGTTGTGTGACTCAATGTTGTCTCTCCCAAAAGAAATTGATGTTTTTTATATTGCAATCTTGCCTTTGTTTGAAATATCATAATTTTAGTTTTATCTAGATTTACTCTGATTTCCCAGTTTTCACAGTAATCATGGAGTATGTTCAAATAATCTTGCATTCCTTGTTCTGTTTGTGATAACAGTAAAAGGTCGTCTGCGTAAAGTAAACATTTAACTTCTGTTCTTTCTAAGTCCAGTCCTGGGGCTGTGGAGTTTTCAAGTAGTTTTGATAATTGGTCGATGTATATGTTGAACAGAGTTGGGGATATGTTGCAACCTTGATGGACGCCGCGACATTGTTTGAAAAATTCAGTTCTTTTTTGTCCGATGTTTACACATTCATTTTCAGAGTATTTACATTTAATCAAGTCATATACTTTGCCTCCAATCCCATTTTGGAGTAACTGATAGAAAAGACCGTTATGCCAGATCGAATCAAAAGCTTTCCTGAAATCAACAAGCATGCATATATTTTTCCTTTATTTTTTTGGTGAACGTGTTTTTTGATTAGGGTATGGAGAGTAAATATGTGGTCTGTTGTTCTATGTTTGGGTATAATGCCAATTTGGGATTTACTTAGTGTGTTGCTGTCATTCAGGTAGGACAGTATTCTTGAATTCAATATACGACAAAACAGTTTCCCCAAATTAGAATTTACACAAACACCCCTATAATTACTGGGATTCAGACTGTCTCCATTTTTAAAAATGGGAGTAATCATTCCCTTGTTCCAAATTGTAGGATATATACCACTCTTTAGTACCAAGTTAAATAATTTTAGCATAGCCTTTTTAAGTTTATTACTACTATGTTTTAGCATTTCTGTTCTGATACCATCAATACCACAAGCCTTCCCATTTTTTAGTTCAGCTAATTTTTCTTGTAGCTCTTCCATTGTAATTGCACTGTCCAAGCCATTCTGATTGTCTTTTATTTTGCCTTCTAATGATTTTAATTTGTCAATTATGGATATCTGATGTGTATTTAAACCGTATTGTTCTGGATTTTGATATTCAATTCAATTCAATTCAATTCAATTTTATTTATATAGCGCCATATCACAACAACAGTCATCTCAAGGCACTTTTCATATAGAGCAGGTCTAGACCATACTCTTTAAAATAGGTATTTACAGAGAGAGACCCAACAAATCCCACCAAGAGCAAGCACTAGGCGACAGTGGCAAGGAAAAACTTCCTTTTAAGAGGCAGAAACCTCGAGCAGAACCGGACTCAGGGTGGGCGGCCATCTGCCTCGACCGGTTGGGTTAAGAAGGAGAGAGAGGGGGAGAGGGGGGAGAGGGGGTAGGGAATAGCGAAAGAAGAACATAGCATAACACAGGTTCCATATCAGATGTAAGATGAGGCCAGTAATACAACAGTAGTAGTGATAGTAGTGATAATTAAAGTATTAACTGCTAACATAGCAATACAACTAATAGCAGTGTAAGTAATTTCTAATTCTAGCAGCAGGTGTTGAGTGGAGTTGTAGGAGCAGCATATAAATTTGAGAAATAGTTTTTCCAAACATTGCCATTTTGTATTGTAATGTTATCTTTATATGTGGTAGAATTTAATTTTCTCCACAGTTTCCAAAAAGAGTTTTGATCTATTGCCCTTTCAAGTTTTATTAATTCATCGTCTGTGTATTTGGCCTTTTTTTGGTTGATCATTTTCTTGTGTTGTTTGAGTGCTGTGTGGTATTCGTGGCGCAATTCTTGGTTTTTAGGGTCATTTTGTTTTTTGTTTGACAGGTTTCTGACATGCTTCCTGAAAAAGGAACATTCGCTGTCAAACCATTGCTCTTTTGCTTGTTTTTTGTTTGATTTGTGGTTTAGTTTCTTCATTTTGGACTCTTTTGCTAATTTCATAAATATATTATTCAAATCTTTTGTGGCCAGATTTATGCTATCTTTGCTTATTGGATATTGGTTACTTAGGAAGGTATCTAGCGTGTTTTGGATGTTAGTGTCGTTAAATGCATTGGTGTAGTCAGTGAGACTTGTCTCTGTCCATTTGTAGTGTTTTGGGAGGGGTATCAGGTTGTCTTCAGGACTATGTGTCTGGGTTTGGGTCTCTGTGTTTTTTTTCAAGTTAAGTATAAACTGATTATGGTCTGATATGGGACGTTGTGGTAAGATTGTGAATGCTTTAATGTTTTCTGGGTAGAGATCTGTGATAGCATAGTCAATGACGCTATTTCCCAACGCAGAGCAGTAGGTAAACCTGCCCAGGGAGTCGCCACGCGTCCTGCCATTAACTATATTAATAATAATATTAATATTATTCACTATATTGTCATAACTATGTCTTAGTTTTGTAATAGGGGGTTGGTATAGAAAGGATACATCTAAATGATTATTACCACTTGTATCAATAAAATCTTTCTCCTTCCCAGTTCGGGCATTGAAATCCCCACATAACAATACAGAGCCAAAAGACTGGAAGTGAAGTATTTCTCTCTGGAAGGTTGTGAAGATATTCTTCTGAAAAATATGGGGAGCTTGAGGCTGGTAAATAAATAGCACATAAATAAACATCCTTTGTGTTTTCAAGAAGACCTCTACTGATTTTTAGCCAAATATGAGTTTTCCCTTTTTTGATTAGGTGATATATAACTATGATGTTCCTGTTTATACCAAATAATTATTCCCCCAGATTGCCTTCCGTTTTTAATGTGAGAATATTTCAAGGAGGGTAGACTTCATTATAGTTACTTGGGCAGTTTGAAGAAGTGTTATCATGTCTCCATGTTTCATGTAGGATAATTAGATCGATGTTCTCTATTCTATCTATAAATTCAGGACTTGTAGTCTTCAATCCAAAAGCTGAAGAGTTCAGTCCCTGAATATTCCAGCTACTAAGTGAAAAGAATGATATTCTCTCATTTAAACATGTAGTGCTTCACTATAAAGTATTCAAAATACAACCAACATATTCAAATGATAATTTGAACTGTTTTAGAGTAACGTTGTAACTGTATTGAGTGGTCGGTTTAACTTATTAACCTTATGACAAATTAATAGATAATGTCTCTTAACTGGTTTTGCTCAGGAGGAACCTTTGTTCTGGAAGCAACTGCAGCATAAGTGTCTCTCTGTATGGGGAGTTCTTTTTGGAAAGTATAAAGCTGTGGTTGTTCTTCCTGGTGATGATACTGTTGCTGTTTCTGCCACTGGTGAGGAGATAACTGTGATCTAAGGAGCTGCTGTTGGTGAAGGGTCCAGTGTTGCTGCTGATAGTGGTGCTCTGGGAGAGCCTGTTGATCTCTATGTTGCTCCTGGGGCAGATGAGGGTATCTCCTGTGCTCTTTGGGAGGGTCGAGGTACCTCTGGTGTTCCTGGAGCGGATGAGGGTATCTCTGGTGCTCCTGGGGTGGATGACAGTACCTTTGGTGCTTCTTGGGTGGATGAGGGTACCTCTCATGTTCCTGGGGAGGATGAGGGTATCGCTGGTGCTCCTGGGGCTGGTGGGGGTACCTCTCGTGTTCCTGGAGAGGATGAGGGTATCTCTGGTGCTCCTGGGGCTGATGGGGGTACCTTTGGTGCTCCTGTGGCTGGTGGGGGTACTTATGGTGCTCCTGGGGCGGATGAGGGTATCTCTGGTGCTTCTGGGGCTGGTGGGGGTATCTCTCATGTTCCTGTGTATAGTGGTGGTAGCATTGCTGGTGTTGAGCTTCTCTGTTTAGGGCTGTCTCTTTGATGCTTCTGGCAAAAAGTTTTACTCCTCTTTCATTGAGGTGGATGTGATCATACAGGTGCTGGTAATTTATTTTACTGTGATGTGCCACGCTCACATTAGGAAGTTGAGTACAGCTCCTGGAGATCTCTCTCTCTCTCACTCACTTTTTTTCTCTTCACGCCGCATGTGATTGGTCAATATGTGTTTGTGCCTTGTGTTTGCGCTGAGCAGAGGGGGGAGGGGCAGTAGTTACACTCGCAGCAGCAGTAGCACACGAACAGAGCAGGAGGGAGAGAGAGAAAGAGCCAGGGGCAACAAAAAGAGACAACATCGACACATTAGAAAGGTATAGTAAAGAAAATGAGTGACATCAAGAAAAGAAGCAAAATCTGGAACTATTTCAATTTTATTGACAATACAAAGGCAGAGTGTAGAGTCTGCAAGAAAAGAATATCATATAGAGCCGGCTCCACAAACAACCTGCACAGGCGCCTGAGAACTGTCCACCCATCAGTGCAATGGGAAGATAAAACAGTCAGTTGAGTGTGATATTAATGAAGGTGCCAGTGTGTCTACTGCAACTGCTGCTGCTTCTGCTGCAGCTTCTGCTGCAGTATCTACAGCATCATGCAGTATACCACCACAACCACCTAAACCAACCCAGAGCTCTATGAGACAGTTTTTGCAGAAGTCTGTGACCCTAGCAAGACAGAACTCAATTGATGAAGAACTGGCAAAAATTATTGCACTTGATTTCCAACCATTTTCAGTTGTGGATGATAAAGGATTTAGGAAGTTTATTCATGCACTGAATCCTATGTATGCAATTCCAAGCAGGAAAACACTCTCCCAAAAAAAAAGAGAGAGCCGGCTCTTTTTCGTGAGCTGAGCCAAAAGAGCCGGTTCTCTAAAAAGAGCCAGAATTCCCATCACTATGTTACAATGCTTTTAATCACTTATGAATTAAACTTTAAATGAGAGAAGTCCTGTCTTTACTTTTGTTGTTGGTGGAAAAGAAATAGTAGCATGAAGCACAGGGGTCTGATGAGACTGTAAAGATCCTACACACACCACACTTCACTGTTTGGTTGGTTTTTATGTGTGGTTTTTATCTTATCTGATGACATGTTGAATATAATTTGACCTGATTGATTCATTAAATGTTTTTTTCTGCTGGATGTTTCTCAGATGGGGGATCACGGTGGTGCAGTGGTTAGCACTGTCGCCTCACAGTAAGGAGGAGTGGGTGGTCTTTGGTCTCTATATGTCATCTCTCATCTCTCCCTCTCACCCACTGTCAGCTGGGATAGGCTCATGGACACATCTAACTCTCTGTCATCAAATGGTTCAAGTCAATATAAAGTGTTCTCTGTCATAATAACATGTTCTGTCATATATGTGTCCTGACAGATTTACTGATTGTGGACTCTCAGAGACTCACTGTGAAGTTGTGGCCTCAGCTCTGAAGTCCAACCCCTCCCATCTGACTGAACTTGACCTGAGTGAC
The DNA here is from genome assembly GCF_001640805.2 of Lates calcarifer. NCBI lineage: Eukaryota > Metazoa > Chordata > Actinopteri > Centropomidae > Lates > Lates calcarifer. The sequence goes on along the minus strand of NW_026115692.1, from coordinate 142,482 downwards.
AACGAAGACCTTAAGGATTCAGGAGTGAAGGTGGTCTCTGCTGGACTGGAGAGTCCACACTGTAGACTGGAGACTCTGAGGTCAGTTCACTGTTAGTTGTATTACTGTGTGACTTAGAAGAAGTAATCACATTTACTGAAATAAATGAGTCACACGATGACAAGTAAACTCTTTTATTCTTTATTCAGGTTGAAGAACTGCAGTTTGTCAGAGATCAGCTGTTCTTCTCTGGTCTCAGCTCTGAAGTCCAACCCCTCCCATCTGAGAGAACTGGACCTGAGTGGAAACAACCTGAAGGATTCAGGAGTGAAGGAGCTGTGTGGTTTTCTACAGAGTCCAGACTGTAGACTGGAGACTCTGAGGTCAGTTCACTGTCTGTTACTGTTGGAGATCTGAGGTCTTTAATCACAACTGAATCTAATGTAATGAATTTATACTTGCAGTAAAACACTGATCCATTATGACAGTGTGCGAGTGTGTGTGTGTGTGTGTGTGTGTGTGTGTGTGTGTGTGTGTGTGTGTGTGTGTGTGTGTGTTGTTGTGTACTTGTGGTTGCTGCATGTTGCTCTCTGCTTCTAACTCTCTGCTGCTGCTGGGTAAACAGTCTCACTGCCATGTGGGTAAATGTACTGATGCAAGGCTGAGGAAGCACAGCTGGACAGAGCAGCAACACACTGGCAGATGAAGGATCAGTTACTGCTCCTGTCGGCTCATTCCTCGTCTGTGGTAATCATAGAAGATGGATGTCAGGACTCTCCTGGACTGGTATGGCAGCTCTGATGGACCCACAGGAGAACAGTCCTGGTTGTGTCCAAGCTCAGAGGCTTTAACATTGACATTGGTGCTTTGAGTGAGACCAGGCTCATGGATGAAGGCTCTCTGACAGAGGAAGGGACGGGCTGCTCCTTCTTCCTTCAGGTTTCCCCCCAGGTAGACAACACCTGCACGGTGTGGGACTGGACCTCAAGAATACACCAGGACCAGGACTCACTGAAACATCTGTTGGATCAGAGAAAGACTGATGAGCCTTCGTATCCTCCTGGTCAAGAACCTCTTCACTTCTCAGAGCTGACACACCAACTCTGCTGTCTGAGACTGAGGACAAGGACTGCTGCTACCAGGTACTGGACCAGGATCTCCACCTGATCCCCACAGGGACCAGATCCTCTTACTCTGGGATTTGAACTGTCCAGTGGGCCTGAAGAACATGATATGGAGCAGAGAGGTCGGCAGACATGGTGTTGACCTTGACCAGGTAATGAGATGACTGAGTCTCTGCTGAGTCCAACCTGACCATAACCACCAGCATCCTCCAGCTGAAGACTGAAGACGTCATGGATGAACCCTGGCTGCAAACACTGGCTCCTGATTGGTTGTTACAGAGAGACGCAGTGACATCAGAGGTGTTCTCTTCACCTGAGCCATGAGAGCTGCAGATCTCTGAACAGACTCCTGATTCTGAAGGTTCACATGTTGTCTCCCTTTCTAAGAACAAGGTGAGGAGGCTGATGTGTGGCAGCAGTCGGGGTTTATCTCTCCTTACTGCTGCTGCTGAGGTCCTGGCTGAGCTGATACTTCAGAGGCTGATCTGTGTTGACATGAACAGGTGTCTGAATGTTGAGCTGACATTTGGATGATGTCTGTAGAAGGCTGACATTATGATGATCCACAATAACAGAAGGACAAAGTTCCTCTACTCATTTTAGACTAAACATCATTGATTAGGACAGATCTGATTGATTATCAATGATTTGATCGACATCTTTTATTCTTTATTCAGGTTGAGTCTCTGCAGTTTGTCAGAGATCAGCTGTTCTTCTCTGGTCTCAGCTCTGAAGTCCAACCCCTCCCATCTGAGAGAACTGGACCTGAGTGACAACGACCTGCAGGATTCAGGAGTGAAGGAGCTGTGTGGTTTTCTGCAGAGTCCAGACTGTAGACTGGAGACTCTGAGGTCAGCAGCAGGTTATGAATCTGTGTTGACGAGAACAGATGTATGAATGTGGTGCTGACATTTCTCTTTGTGTATTTGTTTATTTTAACCTGCATCCCGTTGGTTCAGGTGTTTGGAGTGATGGTGAATTGAAACCTCTGTTTTCTAAACTCACATCTTTTATTCTTTATTCAGGTTGAGTCTCTGCAGTTTGTCAGAGATCAGCTGTTCTTCTCTGGTCTCAGCTCTGAAGTCCAACCCCTGTGAACTGAGAGAACTGGACCTGAGTGAAAACTGGGACCTGAAGGATTCAGATGTGAAGGAGCTGTTAGATCTTGTGAAGAATCCAGACTATAGACTGGAGACTCTGAGGTCAATTCACTGTTATTAATCCACAACTAAATCTATTATGTTGATATTTGTATTTACATTAACTGTCAAAGCTTTTCTTACTCTTTAACGTCGAATTGTAAACCCGTCTCCTGCGGCTCTTCTGCTCCTGTGTGCAGACACATACGCAGAGACACACATGAAACGGGAAGCAGGGAGAGAAATGTGAATGTAAATGATCCTTTAATTATTAAACATTTTTCTGATGGGCCACCAAGACAACAGTAGGGGAAACACTGATGTCACTCTAATAATAAACTAATGTTAATACTGATAAAATACCTGCTAAACTGCTAAAGCAGGGAGGGTTCCTCTTTATAAGAACTTTGCACCAACACATCACCAACATCTAAGCTGATGAAAACATCCCACAGTGATGGAGAAATGCCAATATTGTCTCTGTTTACAAGAACAGGGTGAGGAGGCTGATGTGTGGCAGCAGTCGGGGTTTATCTCTCCTTACTGCTGCTGCTGAGGTCCTGGCTGAGCTGATGCTTCAGAGGCTGATCAGTGTTGACATGAACAGGTGTCTGAATGTTGAGCTGACATTTGGATGATGTCTGTAGAAGGCTGACATTATGATGATCCACAATAACAGAAGGACAAAGTTCCTCTACTCATTTTAGAGGAAACATCATTGATTAGGACAGATCTGATTGATTATCAATGATTTGATCGACATCTTTTATTCTTTATTCAGGTTGGAGTCCTGCAGTTTGTCAGAGATCAGCTGTTCTTCTCTGGTCTCAGCTCTGAAGTCCAACCCCTCCCATCTGAGAGAACTGGACCTGAGTAACAACAACCTGCAGGATTCAGACCTGAAGCTGCTGTGTGGTTTACTGAGGAATCCAGACTGTAGACTGGAGACTCTGAGGTCAGGCTCCATATTTTCTTTCTTTTTCAACATCCTCTGAAACAGATTGAATAAAAACTGAACGTTAGAATCCTCATGAAGGAGGATTTATCTCAGGCCTGTTGTTTTATACAGCTTTAGTTTGATCTAGGTGTACCTAATAAACTGACAACTGACTGTAGATGAGTTTAATCAGTGTGAGTCAGCAGCTCTTTCTCTGTTGATTTAATGACTGAACTGTTCCTGAAAGAAATGTTGTAGATTAATGAGAGCTCGTTTTCTCTTTGTGTCTCCGACTGATTTTAACCTGCATCCTGTTGGTTCAGGTGTTTGGAGTTTCCAGTTTCTAAACTTGTTCATTCTAAACCTTCTTCAGCTCTGAACAGATGATGAAACACTGAATGGTTTCAAGCAGGAACTTTGTCTCCTAAACTCACATCTTTTTTTCTTTATTCAGGTTGAGTCTCTGCAGTTTGTCAGAGATCAGCTGTTCTTCTCTGGTCTCAGCTCTGAAGTCCAACCCCTCCCATCTGAGAGAACTGGACCTGAGTGACAACAACCTGTATGATTCAGGAGTGAAGGAGCTGTGTGGTTTTCTGCAGAGTCCAGACTGTAGACTGGAGACTCTGAGGTCAGACTCCATATTTTCTTTCTGTGCTGAGATGAATCTGATGTGAAAGTTGTGTTGACTCTAACCTAGCAGACATCAGGTTCATATTATACTGATCCACACTGAGGATCTTGTTGAGCTTCAGATTTAAAACAGGTTTAATGTCACGTTAAAAATCCTTCACTTTGTAATTCACTCTTTACTTTGGAAGAATTTAATCTTCATCTTATATTTCTACAAATAAATTAAATATTTCCAAACTAAGACAGAAAGATTTATTCAGAGTTTGTTTTATGATCTGTGATGTTTCTACTGATGGAAGTTAATTCCAATTAATTAATTAATTTCCAGTTTCTAAACTTGTTCATTCTAAACCTTCTTCAGCTCTGAACAGATGATGAAACACTGAATGGTTTCAAGCAGGAACTTTGTCTCCTAAACTCACATCTTTTATTCTTTATTCAGGTTGAGTCGCTGCAGTTTGTCAGAGATCAGCTGTTCTTCTCTGGTCTCAGCTCTGAAGTCCAACCCCTCCCATCTGAGAGAACTGGACCTGAGTAACAACTGGTACCTGCAGGATTCAGGAGTGAAGGAGCTGTGTGGTTTTCTGCAGAGTCCAGACTGTAGACTGGAGACTCTGAGGTCAGACTCCATATTTTCTTTCTGTGCTGAGATGAATCTGATGTGAAAGTTGTGTTGACTCTAACCTGCAGACATCAGGCTCATATTATACTGATCCACACTGAGGATCTTAATGATAAAGTCTGTTTTCTTCTTCACTGGTTTAGTCCAGTGACTGAGGCAGAGAAATGCTGAGCTACAGATCCATCCTTCCATTATCTATAGTGCTTATCCGTTCAGGGTCACAGGGGTGCTGCAGCCTATCCCAGCTGTCATTGGGCGAGATGCAGTGTACACCCTGTATGGATTGCCAGTCCATCACAGGGCCAACACACAGAGACAAACAACCACACTCTCATTCACACCTACGGATAATTTAGAGTCACCAATTAACCTAAGATGCATGTCTTTGGACGGAGAGGAGGCCAGAGCACCAAGAGAACTGCAGGCATGGGGAGAACATACTCCACACAGAAAAGCTCTGAACTACAGATTTCAAACTTTAATAGAACAAGAAAAATCCTTCACTGTTTAAATCCCATCAAACTTTTTCCACTCTGACATGAACAAATATATCTTCAGTATTTTCTTGTTCCAACACGACTATAAAGTCAAGCAGGAACTTTGTCTCCTAAACTCACATCTTTTTTTCTTTATTCAGGTTGGAGTCGCTGCAGTTTGTCAGAGATCAGCTGTTCTTCTCTGGTCTCAGCTCTGAAGTCCAACCCCTCCCATCTGAGAGACCTGGACCTGAGTCACAACCACAACCTGTATGATTCAGGAGTGGAAGGAGCTGTGTGGTTTTCTGCAGAGTCCAGACTGTAGACTGGAGACTCTGAGGTCAGACTCCATATTTTCTTTCTGTGCTGAGATGAATCTGATGTGAAAGTTGTGTTGACTCTAACCTGCAGACATCAGGCTCATATTATACTGATCCACACTGAGGATCTTGTTGAGCTTCAGATTTAAAACGGGTTTAATGTCACATTAAAAATCCTTCACTTTGTAATTCACTCTTTACTTTGGAAGAATTTAATCTTCATCTTATATTTCTACAAATAAATTAAATATTTCAAACTAAGACAGAAAGAAAGATTTATTCAGAGTTTGTTTTATGATCTGTGATGTTTCTACTGATGGAAGTTAATTCCAATTAATTAATTAATTTCCAGTTTCTAAACTTGTTTATTCTAAACCTTCTTCAGCTCTGAACAGATGATGAAACACTGAATGGTTTCAAGCAGGAACTTTGTCTCCTAAACTCACATCTTTTATTCTTTATTCAGGTTGATGAACTGCTGGTTTGTCAGAGATCAGCTGTTCTTCTCTGGTCTCAGCTCTGAAGCCCAACCCCTCCCATCTGAGAGAACTGGACCTGAGTGACAACTACAAGCTGCAGGATTCAGGAGTGAAGGAGCTGTGTGGTTTTCTGCAGAGTCCAGACTGTAGACTGGAGACTCTGAGGTCAGTTCACTGCCTGTTACTGTTGGAGATCTTAGATCTTTAATCCACAACTGAACCTCATTTATCTTCACACAGAACCTGAATCCATTCATTTAGAATGAATGACATGTTAAATAGTGGTTGTTCCATATCGTCAGTTGTTCTGATCTCAGACTCATTTCAGTCAGTTGTCATCAATAATGTCTCTTCACTTTAGTCAAACCTTCACAACTCACACACTCGTATTTCTCACAGAGGACTAATGTTTTCTAAATACACTGAAGAAAATGTCCAGTGGTCATTGGTCAAAGTCAGTTTTTATTACAACAACAAACAGAAGATCCTCACGGCTGATATTTGTACTCACTGGGAGGAAGGGATAGTAGCAGCAGTGAGTTTATGTGGCTTAAATACACTGGGCTGGCAGCAGAGTGCAGGCAAACATCCACCCAGTGGAGGTTGGATGTTGGGGCTTCGTAGGGAAGTCAACAATCCAACTTCTGTGGTCAGTCAGAATGTCCAGGGTGAGGCTACAGAGGCAGAGGATCCTGGGAAGTCGAGCTACTGGCTGTGGTTGTGGAGGTAAGATGGGGCTTGGGGTATAACACCCATTGGGCCACTGCCCCCCCACCAGGAGATGTACTAGATAGGTGGAGAAACATAAGTGAACTGTGGCTCCAGCTGATGACCTTGCAGCTGAGCCGGTGGGCACCGGTGGAGGTGCAGCAGACAGAGATCCTGAGCAGGAAGAACACACCACCTGTACATCATATGAACAAAGAAGCTGACATTCACCTGCTGAAGTAAAAACTCTGTTTTCAGTTGATGTTTAAATGAGTTCTCTGTTTGTTTGACATGTTTCACACCATTAACTGTAAATCTTCTACTGGAGGGTCTCCCGATCTGATCTGAAGGACAGAGACCAGGACCAAGACCTTTGTTACTGGATCAGAACTGGACATTTAAACTTTGATCCATTTTACTCATCAAAGTATTGTAGGAAGTTTTTAGTCTGATGTGATATCAAGGCTGACATTATGATGATCCACAATAACAGAAGGACAAAGTCACTCTACTCATTTTAGACTAAACATCATTGATTAGGACAGATCTGATTGATTATCAATGATTTGATCGACATCTTTTATTCTTTAATCAGGTTGAAGAACTGCAGGTTGTCAGAGATCAGCTGTTCTTCTCTGGTCTCAGCTCTGAAGTCCAACCCCTCCCATCTGAGAGAACTGGACCTGAGTGAGAACTACCTGTATGATTCAGGAGTGAAGGAGCTGTGTGGTTTTCTGCAGAGTCCAGACTGTAGACTGGAGACTCTGAGGTCAGCAGCAAGTTATGAATCTGTGTTGATGAGAACAGATGTATGAATGTTGAGCTGTTTTTCTCTTTGTGTCTCTGACTGTTTTTAACCTGCATCCTGTTGGTTCAGGTGTTTGGAGTTTCCAGTTTCTAAACTTGTTCATTCTAAACCTTCTTCAGCTCTGAACAGATGATGAAACACTGAATGGTTTCAAGCAGGAACTTTGTCTCCTAAACTCACATCTTTTATTCTTTATTCAGGTTGAGGTTCTGCAGTTTGTCAGAGATCAGCTGTTCTTCTCTGGTCTCAGCTCTGAAGTCCAACCCCTCCCATCTGAGAGAACTGGACCTGAGTGAAAACAAGCTGCAGGATTCAGACCTGAAGCTTCTGTTAGATCTTGTGGAGGACCCAGACTACAGACTGCAGACTGTGAGGTCAGTATCTGGAGTCAGTCCATGCTGCTTCCATCAGTATTGTCCTAAACACAGTTAGTATCAGAGCAGAGATCCAGTGTTTCCTGTAAAGCTGGGACCTTCTCAGTGGCTGCTTTCCTCAGTGAAGCTGTGAGAGGAGAATGGTGACAGGCTTCAGGATTGGACAGAAAGACAGAGAGACAGAGACAGAGATATCAATAATCAGGAATATATCAGGAACAAGTTTGAACAAGAAGTTTGGGCTTAACTCCAGACTTATTGATACAGGATCAGTTGATGTTGAGCTGCTGAGACTGATCTGTGATCATCACTCTCAGGTTTAATAAAACTGACTCAAACTAAACTGTTTTCACTTTGTAACTGAGGTGGTTGTGTTTGTTCTCACAGGGTCGACGACAGAGTGTTTAAAGCCTCCATAGACAAAACCTGTGAGTACTGAAACTGTCCTGTTGATCAACCTGTCATCAATAACATCTGACTGTAAAATGACCATGTGATCATTTCACCACCAAAACATTTAGAGATTACAGTTGATTGAAATATTCTCAGTGAGTGACTTTAATCACTGCAGCTCTGTGATCCACAAACATTAAATAAACCTGACTTCATCCTCACTTCAGTGCAGCTGATGCCAGAATAAGACAAATGAACTTCTGACATAGAGGAAAAGCTCATGATTGTTCTCCACAGACTGTAAATCCTTTTCATGCATTGAGGTAACTACAGTGGACAGCCATTAAACCGCTGTGTTCTTGTATATTCATGGGTTTTGATGGTACATTTGTACATCAGCTGCCACGTTGGACTCTAGTGCATCATTCCTTACACCATCATCCACTGGTCCGTTGTTGTAAATGCAACAAATATTTCTCTAAACCAACGTGGCCGACAGAAAGCCAGAAATGCTGAGCAGCTTGACTGCAGCTGCTGAACTTCACTGAATAAAGGCAGTTAGAATATCCATATTATATAGACTGACTCAGGATCAGATATCTGAACATGTCTGCTCAGGTTGATCCACAGCCAATAGAAAACCAGGAGGGTTTGAGCTGCTGCTGTTAGACTCTCATCCTCTGACTTCATCTCTGACTCTGAAGAGAGAAACAGTAAACACTGATTCCTGACGTCTGTTTCTCCTCCCATCAGGTCGCTCTGATGTCAGACTGGATCCAAACACAGAGTTGAGGGTGAGTTGTATCCTGATATTCCAGTCATTATCTTTTTTAGGACTTGTGTACTTTTTTCCTCTGCTCTCCTGTCATCATCCTCTGCAACTGCAGACTCTGCTGTTCTTCAAACCACTCACATGTTCTTCATCTGTGTCTGTCAGTCCTCAGACTTCATGTTCTCTCTGAGCTTCAGTTCAGTCTGGACTGTGTAAGAATGTGTTTGTTTTACTGAACACAAGTTGGTTTTTTCTATAACTGATGGTGTTTCTTTCCTGAATCTCAGCCTCCAACGAGCTTCACACCTGAGCTGCAAACTGAATCTACACGAGTCTCCTACAGGTAAAATCACTTCACCTGTTGCAGATAACGTTCCTCATCTGAGCCACAGCAGTCTCCTGATGAGCTCTCTGATGGTTTGGTGTTCTCGTGGACGGCTCCTGTCCTCGTCTCCTTCGATGCTCAGTGTGCTGTTGTTAGGTCCTTGTGTTTGTCTTTGTGTGTATTATGTGGGTTAAAGTCCTTCCTTGTTTCTCTGATGGTCACTGAACAGAAATGGATCCCAGTGATGTTCAGTTCCCTGATCAGTTTCTGACCTGTAGAAGCACCATGGAGCAGTTTGATCATTTTGTTTGTGTCGTACATGATGAACCATCCTGTCAGTGCAATGCAGGACTTAAGATACAAGAAAAGACTCAGGCCTGTCAGGAGGGACGACCAGCAGGAGTTCAGGATACGTCCTCGTCTTTTTCACCACAGTAGTGTGGTACAGTGTCTGTATGACAGCTAAGGCTGCAGCAGCCTGTCAGTAACTCCATCTAATTGTCAGTAAGTCAGTCCCAGTCTGAAGCCTTGTAGGTAAAAACTAAAAACATTTCACATTCAGCATGAAGTGAATAAAGAATGTGAAAGTGTGAAATATCCAGGAGCTGAAGCAGAGGCAGAGACCAACTACCAGGATCCTTTGACCCAGATCATCCTCTGACAGTCTGTGATTGTGATGCCTTCAATCATGGTGAGAAAGCTCAGGAACATCAACCTCCTTCCAAAAACATTTTTTTAATGATTTTTCTCCCCATTATGTTCATGTTCTGTGTGAAAGTACTCGACAAAAACAACAGTTTGAAAAAATAAACTGATGAGCAAATTAACAGTATGACGTCTCTGCCACCTGTGTGGAAGCACTGAGATAAATCCAGTATCTAATAATCTTGACTTCACTAAGCAGGAACTCCAGTTGTTTGTGTTGTTTTCCTACAGTTTGTCTGTTTGGACTCATGAAGTCTGACCTGGGATCAGCACAGTTTCACCTCAGGGTTTAACAGTTTGGTTGTGATCACTCAGCCCGTCTGTGTCCTGCAGGTTCAGGTGTCCTGGTCCAGGTGGGTTCCAGTGTTCTTCGACTGGACTGGTGTTTGTTGTGGATCAGGAGGCGGAGCTTCTCTACAGGACCGTCCAATGGAACAAGAGACTCCTCAAATCAGCTGGGAAGAAAGCTGCAGGACCATTGTTTAACATCCAGTGTCCTGAGGCTGCTGTGTGTGAGCTGCACCTCCCACACTGTGAAACACAGGATGGTGAGTAAGAGACTGAGGAGTTAGAGAGGAACCTCTGTGTTCCTGTTACTGCCCCCTGTAGGCTGCAGAGTTCCCTACAGCTGGTCACAGTGATGATGAATCACTGTGATACAGGATGAAATGATCAGTACCACTGTAATGAAGCTGTGCTCAGTGCAACACGTTTGACTGTGTTTCCACAGCTGTGATCCATGAGGACCTGCTGTCTGTCGTCCACATCACTGATGATGGACTGAGCTTCCTCAAACCGCTGCAGATCACAGACACTCATGTGATCGTCAGAGTCCCTCATCTCTCCTCCTTCGGCCTGGTCTCGGTTAGGAAGATATTTGAGAAGTTACGGAACAAGAAACCAGTTAGCAGCAAAGTGTTGTTGTTCCTTCCACCACCAAACCCAAAAACACAGAGACAAAACCTCAATGTGTTTCTCCTGCCGAGGAACGTCCCCCTGGACGAGGTGAAGACTGATGAAACCTTTCAGCTTCACTTTCTGATATTATGGTACTTATCCAAACCCTCCCTCTGATCCCTCTGATTCACATGTTCTGACTGTTCCTCAGGTGAAGGCAAAACAGGAAACCTCAAAGTACATCCAGACTCCGTCCTACTGCAGACTCATCAAATATCAGAAGTACTCTGTTCACTGTGGGAAGGCCCAGAAGGTTCAGCCTAAGGTAACACACCAACAGGATTCATAAATCTGCTGTCGGTCACCTTTACTTTAAACACTGTTCAGATTCTGACTCTGGTGCTTCTGGTTTTCAGAGAGCAGAGTTTGACCTGGATCTGGGACCAGATTATCTCCCAACGTTTGAGATCCGTCTGCCGATAAACACAGAGGAAGCCACTCTGATGATCCACGACCAAACAAATACAGAGGTCTGGGAGCATGACGTTGACCTGTCGGGTAAAGTCTTCAACTACCTGATCTTTTTATTTCTTTTTTCCACTCTCACACTCTTCTCATTAGATCTCTGTGTAAAAGTGACTGTTGATTATTAAACTGAAGTTTTTGTTTGGTTTTCTTTCAGGTGTAAGAAGAGAAACCGAGCAGAGCAGCGTCCCAGCAGAGGACAGTGTCTCACCAGAGGACCTCACAGCAGAGGAGAAGCTGCGCTCAGTTCGTAAAGAGTTTATTAACAGAGTATCTGAAGCTGTTCTGAACCAGCTCCTGGATAAACTTCTTGAGTGTGGTGTTGTAAATGATGAAGAAATGCAGGCAGTGAGAGCAAAAACCAGAGCAGATAAAGCTCGAGACGTGATCGACACAGTGAGAGGAAAGGGAACAGAGGCCAGCTCAGCTCTGATCTCTGCTCTCTGTGAGGTGGATCCCTGTCTTTCCAGAGAGCTCACATTAAGATGAAACAAAGACCAGAACCTGTGGATCCATCCAGTCCCTCACAGGGCTCTGTCTCTGTGAAGGTCAGCAGCTTCTCCTCAGGGATCCATTTAATCTGCTTTGTATCAGCTGCTCCACACAGATAAACCCTCAGGACTCTGCTCCGTCACCTCCACAAACACTGGATGCAAAATACCTGTCTTCAGCTGAACGACACAGGTGATTGTTTTTGGAGTAAAACCAGCCTCAGACTGAACTTTGAACTGTCACCATCACGTTCATCTCCTCAGGCCTGGATTATCTGCAGTCCTCTCTCTCTGGTCTGCACTGACACTCCTGACTGGTCCCAGTAACAGAGACAGCATCACACTGGTGCTGCTGTCTCTGAACAGGACTGAACAGGTTCTTTTCTGTCTCCACTGCAGCTGGAGATCCTCCTGTTGTTCACTGTTAGACTGAGCTCTGTGATTCAGGGACATCCAGCTCCAAACCTCCAAACCTCTCAGTCACTAACACTAAACACTAAACACTAAACTCAGGGTTGACATGTTGTCACTGGCCTTTGGTTCCTCTCAATATTTTAGGAGTTTATTTTTATACACAGATCTATAAGATTTATTCTGATGTTTGTTGTATTTTATCACTGATGTCATTTTAATCACTGTGACTTTATAATTTAATGAGACTGTTTTAAACCAGCTGCAGAAATAAACTTGACCTGATCTGAAAATCTCCATCTGTGTGATTCTGCAGCTCGACAGACTGATCAGTGATGATCATGATGATCAATGATGATAAGTGATGTCTGTCATTAATGTGCCTCCTCCCTCCGTCAGCTCTCACCTCCATCTTTGTCCACAGCAGAGACATAAACTACATCCTGAAGAGAACCAGGTCCTGAGATCTGACTGAGGAGGAGTCCAGAGAGAGCACAGCAGGCAGCAGGTCAGAGTGTTATTCTTTGTTTTGTCCACTAGATGGAGACAGAACATCAGTGATGAGGCTTCAGCTGGAACACGATAAACCTGTGAAGATCTGTGGTCGACCACTTCGCTCATCTTCACAGCCTCTGAAGTGAAGATGTGAGGATGCAGACTGCAGGAAGACCTCAGAGTCTGCACCACGTTTTTACATTTTAGATTTTACTCCAGAGCCAAGAAAGGTCAGGAGTCCTCAGAGGAGCTGGAAGAAAACAGGTTTGAGGGTTTCACTGGATCAGTGTGGAAAACAGATGCACAGTGTTCTTGTTGTTGTTGTTGTTGTTGTTGTTAGTCATTTCTCTTTGTCCTGCTCCTCAGGAGAGAAATGACCTTCAGACTGAAAGAGACACAAAGTGACCACAAACAACTCGACTGGCTCCTCTGCCTATAACTCAGCTATTCTAAGGTATTTCTATTATTTTCTATGTTCACCTCGTAGTCTCTGTCTTGTGTGGCAGGTAACTGGACCAAACCTGAGCTGAAACACCAGCAGATATCTTCATTAAATTAACACTACATTTAGTTAAAATGACTTCAATTGAATCATTTCCAGTCTCACAGGAGTTAAACACCTGGTGGAAGAACAACTTTATCAGAATCATTTACAGAAGCTGTAATCCATGTTTTTATTCATCAGATCTGCATCTGCTGCCGTCACCTTCACTCCTTCATAAGAAAAACAAAGTGCATTAAAAACCTGATGAACCAACAAACTCGGCTGTGATGTTCAGTTCAGGATCCAACAGCTTTTTAAAAACCAGACAGATGAATTAAGATGGTCCTCAGAGTTTACAGATATTTACACAGTGGAAACTGTCAAACTGTGAAGAGCAACAACAAAACCATTCGTCATCAGCATGGAAATAATCTGATGCTGTGGAGAGACAGGAACCTGAAATCCTCTTCATGTTCTCTGCAGCTCTGATGTCTGTGTGATGTCAGATTAGATGTAATCTGTTCTTCATCATCACTTCTGCACAGAACCGTCTTAAGAACCTGAAATAAACAGTTTGAAGAAGCTGAGGTTCTTCTCTGATCAGATGAGTCTGTAAAATCTCTGGGTGTGAGTCAGCTGTGTTTGTTCCTGTTGTAGACACAGTGTGTTTGATATATGAGCTGATTGACTGTGACCACTTAAAAATCCTGTCTGAGCATCATAAACCAGTGCAGTGCTTCAGCCTCCACAGAGCTGCGTCTTTGACTGTGGAGACTTCAGTTAACGTAGAGATAAAGCAGCGTCTGTCTGATCACCTGCTGCCGACAGTCTCTCTGACAGCAGCTTCAGTCTTTCTCCAGGTTTTGTTTCTGTCTCTGTTTGTTGGTGAACATGTTGCCTGACAAACAGTTTCTCTCTGCTCACAAACTGGAAACTGTGAAGACAAAGCGTCTGGCGTGTCTTTGACCTTTAATGATTTCACTTAAATTCTCCTGTTCTCTCTCGTCCCCAGTCAGTTTCATCTCTGTATCCACCACTCCTAGCTTAGCACAGTGACTGGAAGCAGGGGAAACTGTTAGCCTAGCTTAGCATGCTGACTGGAAGCAGGGGAAACTGGAGGAGTAAACTCAGCTGTAATTAAATGAATCTTTGTTTTAAGGAGGAGCAGAGCTGATTCTGAAACTGTCTCACCTCTGACAAACTGAAACCCTCAGTTTAACTTCATCCTGCTGGTCTGATTGGTGGTTTGATAATAATGATGTAATGAAGGTAATTCTGAGGGGTTTTCATTGTGTTGTTTGCCAGATAGCATGAAAGCTTCCATTACTTTAAACCTTTAGAACAGTTTGTTACCACCTGAGGTTTATTTTTGTGGATGTGTCTGAAGTTTTATTTTGAAAATCTCTTCCTGCAGAGAGAAGCTGGAGGTTTTCTCCCTCATCATCTGGTCACAGCAGCATCTAGTGGACGTCAGAGAAACTGCAGCTCTGAGGCTGCTGGTCGGGCAGGATCAGATCGGTTCAGACCGGCCCGGGTCGGATCAGTCTGGACCCGGAGCCGGAGTTATCTCTGGGTGAACAGGGCTCCCAATGTGATCCCAGCTGCTCCCAGTACAGCCAGTCCAAACACTGTCCTCAGAGACCAGAAACTGGCTGGAGGTCTGGACTCGCCGTACAACTCCACAAAGGCATCCTGGGTAATCAGAGAGAGGAGGGGGGGGGCACTGAATCATTCACAAATGAAACAACAAAGCAACATAACAGTAATATCAGGACCTATCTGTGGGGTTCCTCAGGGTTCTGGTCTAAGCTCAAGAAATGTTTCAGTTTGTTTTCAGCAGAAGAAGCTGAAGTTAAACATCGTTGATCTTATTATCAGTTTGTTTCAT